>NC_056731.1:1732467143-1732767143 GCF_019279795.1 Protopterus annectens | reverse complement strand
GATCTATATGTACTTATTTTACTTCACTGTTGGCATAGGCAGTTTTTGCAGGGCTTTACATTTGTGAGACAGACTGGTTATGATTGCAGTACAAGTATGTTCTTACCATTTACTTTTGCAAGTTCACCTGGGATTAAAGAGCTGCAATTATGTTTTCATCCAATGCAAAGGGTTCTACATGTGGTTGACAGTGGTGTTAGTCTTCTTAGATGCCCCAGGGAAACCTCCACAGCAGTGGTGGGCACAGTAAAAAGTGATTGGCATTCTTAATTTGCATTCTTGACTGTTTAGCAATGATGCTCTCATCCAACAATCAATGACATAATTATAGTCCTGGGTATAGAAATGTCAACGGAATGTGAGTTTGTCTGGACCGTTTTCATTTGTGTTATAAGGTGGGGGGGGGGTGCAACCTGCCATTCTGTTGTCCTAAATGAGAAATGTGTTTCAAGTGCTTTATATTTATTTATTTATTTAACATTTGTTTACCGGTAAAGTCCGGCTTGGAATGAAGTCAATTTTCACTGGAAGCCTGGGGAGAAACACTTCTGACACATGTGTTTGTAACGTGGGAGAAAACCAGAGCACCTGGAGGAAACCCACATGAATGCAGGGAAGACATGCAGACTCTGCACAGAAAGCACCCCAGCTGAGAATCGAACTGGATAACGTCTTGCTGTGAGGTGACAATGTTACTGCTGCACCACTGAGCCATCTAGCAGTGATAGAGGGTACACAGCTTGGTTATATTTTAGAAAAGACCAACAACTGAGTATAATGCTTCATATGGGAGGTACCTCTCCAAACATCTGCACCAACTGGAAAGGCCACTGAAATACCTCACAAAGAGGATCCATGGCTTCCAACACCTGTCCTATGCAGACAGGCTCAAATCTCTATCACTCTGATTGGTATTGTGCAGATTGCTCAGCGGTGATCTGTATCTCACCTACAAGGCAGTCTTGGACCCTGCCCTACTAGAGATGCTCCATATCCATAAGCCTAACTCCTCACGCACTACCCACTCAAAAGGCCTGAATCTAATATGCAACATCAACAAAACCTGCTGGACAGACAGGTTTGTCTCCCAGAGGCTGCTCTGTTTCTGGAACAGACGTCCCATACATGTCAGAAAGAGCACCTCACTGACCTTCTTCAAGCACAACCTTGATGAGTGGATGGGAAACCACAAATTTGTCCCAGGGGTTCCACCTGTGTCCCTCACTGACAGGGGCAACAGACACTGACTGAGGTTTCGTTTTGGGGATAAACTCTTGGCTAGGATTGTAAAGGCTCCAGGGCCATTAGCCTAGTAACCTCCTATGATCCTGTGATCCTAAACATACATTACTTATGTGCTGTTAATGGGTTTTGCCCTTTTCTGTCTTATGTCACATAGGATTATGGCACTCAAGCTAGCAATCCCCAAAAAACCCTTTTAGTGAGGCTGAGAATGAGGTCACCATCCAGTCTCTAAGGCACCATAGAAGCATCCTACTTATAGTTTCATAGTTTAGTACTAGGATATCTGCCCTGGGGCATTTGTAAGCCTAGCCATAGTGATGTGGCTTTTGCCACCCCATGAAATGGTACAAAAATGTACAGAATAAATTTAGAATACTGTGCCTCTGTCTAGTAGTGACACAATGAAGGTCCCCTTATATAATAGAATTAGTTTACAGTGCCCCTGTCTAGCAGTGACACAGATGTGACCCCTGGGGTAAACTTACGATCTCCCATCCACTCATCAAGATTACTCTTGAAGAGAGTCAGTGAGGGGCTCTGCCTAATATGAACTGGGATCTTGTTCCAAAGCATGGGAAGCCTCTGGGTTATGAATCTATCCCTCCAGCATGTCCTATTCATACTTGTGCTGAGGTTTAAGTCTTTAGCTCTCGTGGTCCTGATGGATTTGGATTTTTTGAGGTGGAGCATGTCCATCAGATCCTGATTGGACATGGCCTTGTACATCAGGCAGAGGTCACCTCTGAGCAGGTGGTATGCTACTGAATAGAGCTGAAGTTTCTTTAGTCTGGCAGAATAAGACATATGTTGGAGACCCTTGATCCTCTTGGTGAGGTACTTTTGTGGTCTCTCTAGCTGTTGCAAATGCCGGGTGAGGTACATACCAAATGGGGCATTGTACTCAATCATGGGTCTGATGAGGGAGGAGTATAGGGGTACAATGACATCCTTGGATCTGGATGTGAATCCCTTCATGATGAGGTGTGCAAGGTAGAATGTTTTTCTAACCACTTTGGCAATGTGGGTGTCAAATGAGAGGTCGCTGTCGACTTGGGTCCCTAGGTCTCTGATTACGTTTTCCGTACTCAGTGGGTTGCTGTCTATGTGATAATTTGTGGGTACTTTGTTTTTCCCAAAGGGGATGACTATACATTTTTGGCATTTAGTTTAAGGCCGTGACTCCGCACCAGTTGTCCGTTTCTGTGAGGCCTTTTGTAGGATGTATGTGTCCGCTGGTGTATCGACTATGGCGCCTAGTTTGCAGTCATCTGCGAACTTTGTCAGCCACAACCCTCCCATGTTTGCTTTAACATCTGAGAAATAAATGCCGAACAAGAGGGGTCCCAGGACAGATCCCTGTGGGACACCACTTGTGACTGGCTTTGAGTCTGACATTGCTCCAGCAATTTTAACTTTATGGGTTCTGTCCTTTAGCCAGTTTGCAACCCATCTAGTGACATAAGGGTTTACGTTTAAGCTGTTGAGCTTATCTATGATGCCTGAGTGGGGTATTGTGTTGAAGGCCTTAGCCAAGTCCAGGTAGGCTGTATGGACTGCTTTGCCCTCATCAATGGCTCTAGTGACTGTTTCAAAAAAGTCAACCAGGTTCAAAAGGCAGGATCTGCCCTTTACAAAGCCGAACTGGGTGGGGTCAAGTGTCTGTAGGTTCCCTATGTCTCTGTTTATGAGTTCCATAATGATTCTTTCCATAGCTTTGCAGAACAGGCTGGTTAGGTTTATGGGGCGGTAGTTCCCAGGGTCTGTAGAGGTACCCCCTTTGTGGAGTGGGACCACTGTTGCTGTACGCCAGTGTTCAGGTACATATCCTGTAGTAAGGCTAAGGTTAAATAGCATTTTTATGTGGGGTTTAGCTCCTCTTGGAGTTCACGTAGCACGCAACCCGGGATACCGTCAGGTCCCATTGATGCTGTGTTTTTAGCTTTGTTGAGGGCGGTTCTCACTTGGACATCTGAGATGACAGGGAGATTACATCCAGCTGGGATAAGTATTTCTTCTTTTGGGGGTGAGGAAGGGGAGAAATTTGCACTGAAACTGTCAGCCAGAATGTTGGCAATATCTGTAGGTTCAGTGTATTTTTTGTTGTTGTGAACTAACTCTAAGCATATCTGAGGGTTTCCACCCAGGTTTCTAACATAGCTGAAGAAGGCTTTGTGGTTATCTTTAGTGTCCTTAGCGATTTTTCTCTCAAAGTTGGCCTTGGATGTTTTTATGAGAGAATGTAGTTTTCTGCTAATGTTGATCAGAGATGTCTTCCCTTTATGGGATTTTGCTCTGACATGCAGTAGCTTCCTTCTTTTGTTATACAATTTGTTAATGGCTGAGGTCCACCAGACAGGGCGCTTGCCTTTGGTGGAGAGGGACTTGGATTTATTTGGGATTGCATAATCCATGCATTCTTGGAGATGTCCATAGAAAGCATTTGTGAAGGATTCGGCATTGTGGGATGTGGTATCTACTGGCTCAGTGGGCTTAAAGGATACCATCTCAGTCTTAAGAAGAGTGAAGTCTGCTTTTGAGAAGTTTTTCACTGTGGTCTTTTGTGCTGGGGGTGGAGGTGGGATATGTATATCCAAGGTGATTAGTTTGTGATCAGATCTCACTAGTGAGGGGTATACCTCCGGTGTGGAGCATTTTGTCCCCATGTTTGTGATGATCAGGTCTAGTATATTATCTCCCCTAGTGGGAGAGGTGTCTAGTTTTTCCAGTGCATTTGAATTTATGAATTCCAGGAACCTTTGGGCTAGGGTATTAGGGCTAGAATAATGTATCCAATCTATGTTTGGGTAGTTGAAGTCTCCCAGTATGATGGTATTTTGTGATACATTCATATCCTCCAATGTCTTCAGGAAGGCTGAGTGAGGTTCCTGAGATTGGGAGGGTGGTCTGTAACATGCTACCAGTTGTATAGCAGTTTTGCCTATGGTTAGTTGCACCTGTATGGTCTCTGATGCTTCATGTGTTGCTACTTAACCTGGAGGTGTGGCTGTCCTTGATGAATATGGACACTCCCCCTCCCTTTGTGGTTCGGCCCGGGCTTTGGGGCCGAAAAGCATGATACGAGGTATAGCCTGGTAGTGCTGGGGTGCTCTCAGGAGCCTTGAACCAGGTTTCAGTTACTGCACAGATGTCGATGCTCTCCATGCTGAGGAGTGCATCGAGTGCCTGCATCTTGAGATTTAGACTTCTGGCGTTGAGCAGCATTACCCTTAGTTTTTTTCCATTTTTGTTTTCTAAGGAGGTGGGTTTGTCTTTTGAGCCTTGCCTAAAAAAGGCACTATGGGGGTGGCAAAAGCCTTAGCCAATATCCGGAAGCCCAGTGGTGACAGGTGTAAGCCATCCCTTGCAAAGCAGAGTGGCTTGTTCAACAACATGTCATCCCAGGCAGACAGACATTGGATCCCCTTAGAATGACACCAGTACTTGAGCCAATTATTAAAGCTGATCACCTTGTCTTTGTATTGTGGCATCATTCTTGGTGAGGGCAAGATGCTGCTCAGGGTCAGGGTCATACCAGCCTGGGCTACATAATCTTTTCATGTAGTCCAGGAAGGTACGTCTCAGGTCATTCACGCCAGCATGGACAATGACAGAGTCATATTTGTACTTGCTTTGGAGTGACCTGAGTGCGTGTGTTATGTGGCGGATCCTAGCTCCCGATAGGCAGCTCACAGTCACCCTCTCCTTGCTCAGCTTGGTCAGCGGGACATCAGTGTGTCTGACTATAGAGTCACCTATTACTAGTGTATCAGGCATGGTGTTTGGCCTTAAGGGCTGTGATTGGTTGACACACTGATTTATTGAAGTATGCGTTGCATGTGTTTTGTTTTGAGGTGGTGGTTTTTTGGATGTCTGCTTTGGGAGCCTCTGTTGTTTTGGTAAGTTTTTTATTAGAGCCTCCGAGTATGTCTTTGTGTTTTTATGTGTTTGGTTTGCAGTTGTGGTAGGTCTATGTGGGACTGGGATTGTTGTGTGTGTGGTTACCATCTCCTCCTGTCTGGTCATGCCAGCCCTGAGTTGAGAGAGTTCAGCCTCCAGTTTGGCTATATAGTTGCATCTCTCACATGTATTTGTGTTTGTTGGGAGGAGGAGAGGGTTGTCTGTGTACATGAGACAATTGTAGCATTGTCTCAAGATACCCAGATTAACCAGCTGAACTGGAGAGGACACCAGTAATCTACCATTCGACATGCTAGAACAGTATAAGGGAGTGCTGTGCCTTTAAGGGAAGTGGATAGTCACAGGGGTGGTACGTGGATGCAGTGCTTTACTTAGTATGAGAGTGCTTACTTAGTAGAGAAGTTTTGAGAGCAAGTGCTAGGCTTATAATATAGTGAGTAGTCTGATTATACTAAGAGTAGCGCTTCCTTAAGGGAAAATTTGAAGAGCAGACTTGGCGGAGCCAGAAGAAGTTTAACCTTGTTTAACTGGCACTGCGATATGCGCACAATCACGCAAAGCCACGCAAACACAGATTTTAAACAGGGAACTACAAAAGAGCTAGAAATGGTCCAAAACAACCAATTACTACAGCTCTTGTGCTGAGAGAGGCTGGAGGATATGAGTGCCAGGAAGGACATTTGGAGCCAGGTAGTCACTGATGCCCATGTCATTGACGGTCATGGCTGCAATTATGATCAAATGCAGCATCAGGACACTGATATGACTTTATCTACATGGATGATGGTGGCTGCAGTTGACCAAGAACATCTGGCTGTGGGGGGGGTTACTACTGAGCCACCACTTAAATATTGACTGTCAGTGATCCCAACTTCTCAGATGAGCCCAGGCACATGCTCCATAGGTTCATAGGTTCATAGGTGTTTACTAGGCTAAAGACCACAAGGGTCTTTTTAAGCCTAGCCATGCATCCCAAATCTCTGACAAGTTCTGATACCCTTGATAAGCATAAGCATGGGCCTGGGAAATGAACCATTTACAGGTTACCTGTCTGCATTAGAGACATAGGTGCCAAACCAGGGATGAATTTTTGATTTCCCATCCAATTGTCCAAATTGCACTTGAATTGGGTTAGGGAGGAACTCTGCTTCACATGGATGGGGTGCCTGTTCCGTAGACGGGGTAGTCTCTGGGATACATACCTATCTCTCCAGTAGGTCCTATTTATATCACAGGCAATGTTTATGTCTTTAGAAAGGGTAATTCTGGTACTGTTTGTTTTGTGGATATACAGGAGATACATCAGAGTGGGGTCTGACAATGCCTTGTATACCAGGCATAGATCTCCCCTCAAAAGCCTGTAGGAGGCAGAATACAGAGATAGGACCTTGAGGCAGTCTGTATAGGGCATATTAATTACACTCTGTATTCTTTTAATGATGAACCTGTGTGGACATTCCAGTTGTTGGATATGCCTTGTTAGGTACATATCAAAGGGGAATTGTACTGAATGATAGGTCTGATGAATGCTGAATACAGTGGAACAATGGCTTCCTTGTACTTAGATGCCATACATATGTTTATAAGTTGCACGACATAGAATGATTTCCTCACCACTGTAGATACGTGATGATCAAAGGCTAGATTACTATCTATGTGTGTCCCTAAGTGCCTGACTACTGGGTCAACTATGAGGGGTATGATATTTCTTTGTCTGAGTGTGTGACTCATTATAGTGTTACTCCATGAGTGTGTGTGTGCATTTCTGATGTGCATCATCAGCCATGGTTCAAGTGCATACCCTTCATCACCCAGTAAATGGCCTTGTGGAATGTCACCCCTGGAAAAACATCTGGTAGAACTGTGAGTTGTAAACCACATCCACGAACAGGAACAGAAACTGGAACCACTTTCTGATGATGTAGACCCTTCCCTGTTCCCTGGATGGTGTTTTGATCTCAATGTGAGTACAGTCTATGGCACCAGAGACTTCAGGGAAGTGTGCTATGAGGTAGAACTACTGTATAGCTCTTGCTCTATCCTCAGGGGTGGGAGGAAATATATATAGTCACTGGCATGCTGCAGCATAGCATTCAGTAATTGGTGTAGGACTATGGATGCTGATGCTTGTAACTCCCCCAGAATGTTCCCCATGTGTCACTGAAAGGTTCCTTTATCTAATATTCTGAGTCCTAGACATACCTTGGACTCCACAAGTATTGGTTCCCCTCGGTTTGCCCTTGCTCTCAGGGAGTATGACAGAGGTTGCAGAGTTCCTGGAGTGGGCTGATATTCACACAGTAGTGCTGTGCTATCTCCATCTCATGTAGACCATGAAAAGTTAAATGAGGTCTAAATACCCTTCTCATCCTTGCCCAAGGTCAGTCAACAACAGCAGCAGCAGCATAGATGCAAGCTGGTTGTACATATACATGCAGAAGAGTAGAAGCAGCTCCTAACATTCTTTCAATCCAATGTAGTTTCTTTGGCTGTATTTCAATAAGTTTTTGAGTACAGGGCAAAAGGCTACTGTTGGTGTTCAAGATTGCTTTATAGATTATTGAATAGCTCCATTATCTTGGATTGGTTTATTAGCTTGCAGTTCAGCTGCTTATGCTGTAATTAGCATGCTGTGATGTTTACCATGTTTGCACAGCTCTACACATGTACAGCCATTTACTGAATGCAAATCAGTGTGTGTGTCATGCTGCAACATGTAAATGGTTTCAGCTAGCAATGCATTATTTATTGAATCCTGCCCATTATCTGTGATACCTGGAGGAGCAAGGCATGTTAATCAATTTACAAATGGTGTTTATGAAAGTTTAAAGCTTGTTAAAGTTATTTTCTTGCTCCACTATAATAATAAAAATGCATTCAAATTATATCAGAAGTTTAGATTTTCTCAGTAGCTTAATATACTTGTTGAGTAAGGAGTATGACACAATGTTATTACATTATAGATGCATGGAGAGTTTGTTGACAATCATGATGGTGTGGAATGTAAAAGACAAAGATGTGTCCAACCAAATGCTAAGGCACTTGCACTGAGGTACTGTTTCATATGTAGATCCATTTGGTTCTTTTGTTTGCCGTAAAATGTATGGTTGTTATTTGAAATTAATTATCAGGATATTCATTTCTAAACGATGCCGAGACATTGAAAAATTATAGCCATATTTCTAGATTTTGAACAGATTTTAAGAGTAACAGATCATCCACAAAGAACAAGAAGGGGAATAATTTAGCATGATTTAGGCAATGCATACAGTGAACAGAAGAGGATCAAAGGGACATCTGTAGTATTTGATTTTAGTACTTTGCTGGAGAGGAATGTTCTGTTTTTTAACAGCAGCTTAAAGGTTAGTTGTTCATTGGCTACTTTCATTGATTAAAATCGTATTCTATGAATGTGTTTTATTTACACATTGCTTACCAGGTTACTCTCTGTGTGCCCTCAGGCCCTTTGCAGGACAGACCTGAGGCACATTTTTCAAATTATGCTAATGCTAACTTTGGTATGGTTGACTATAGCACAAGACTGGGTGGTTGTGCTTTGGTCATGGATTTGCAACTATGGAGTTAGTCTATATAAGTTACAGGAGTGTGGGAAAGAATCCCCATGTTGCTGGAATGTGCGCTGTTGTATTGCTGAATTTGTTGTAGGTTTATGTCCGTGAAGTAGTTTTACTATCTTATTTTTTACTTGGGCTAGGGGTGGATTTAGTCTGTTCAAGTACTTGTAGATTTCTATTTATATTTGGGGAATGTAACTTTTTATTTATTTTTGGGGTAAGTTTTTACTGCTTTTTGTGATCACAAATGTAAGCCATTTTGTTTACATTAGAAGTAATTTATTTTTGATATCTGTTGCTATTGATGCATTTCTGCATCTGAGTTACCACAATGATATGTGCAACAATGTGGCTATGTTTCAATTAGAATGTTGACTGCAACTTTCTGTCTGTAGACTAGTTCTGAAACCATTTCAAAGGCCCTTCATTAAATCCAAGAAATGTTAGTTATTTAGTCAAAAGTATTTGACCTACAGTGCTAAATGTCCTTTAGATGTTCACAGATATTTTCCTGTGAGGAGGCCTATGCAGTTTTATTCAAAACTATATTTTTAACTTTACAAAAGAGAAATGTCTATTGCTAAAGTCATGCAGGTAATTAGAAAGCAGTCCTTATATAGTTACTGTACACTAGTTTTGCAAGGACAGGAAAAGTGGCAAACACTCTAGTTATTTGTAAAATTATTTGTTTACTTTTAAAACTGGACCACTTTTTCTGTTATTACAGCTCATTGTTTTTTTCTATAGGCAAATGAATAGCTTAGCATATGTAAATGTAGCATGGGGAACCCATTGCCCAAACGTTTGATGTTGTAGGCCTGCATTAAGTTAACACTCTTTTGGAAAATATAGATATTTTAATATTAAAACTGAGAATGTTTTGAAGTGGAAATTTGTCATCTGGCTGTCTGAGTTGGGTATTTCCATTTGTGAATTTGATGACAGAAATCTGGCTGTATTATTGCTGTTAATCTTGCATTAGCTAATTCTCAGAAAAAAAATATATTAACCTTAAACTATGCTCATATCTGATGATATGTTAGCTTTGTGTATCAAGGAGCAGATAAACAAGATGTGGTAGAACATATATAAACTCACAGAGTCTTACTTAGTACTTGAGAATCTAAAGCACATTAATAGTGCTGAAAATTGTGACAATGACATCACCATGTGATGGAAGATACAAAGAAGGTGTTGCTTTCCTGGACAACAACCCTATTTTTTGGCTCCTATAACAACATGGCCCTCTGCAAAGGTTTAAGTTATAAGTCATAATGGAATTTTGAGAAACGGCATAATATGTAATAGTGATTGTGATAACCTCTTCATGTTGGATGGACTTTTTGCTTAAGTGAACCACAGAGGTACAGTGCCTGGTGGGTTATGATGTTGGTAAAGACTCATGGTGAACCATTTTGTGATGAAGGAGTCAGACAAATAATTGATCCCAAAATGGTTCAGTCAGTGACAACATAATCAGTCTGAGATTACTCAAACCATGCTTGGGTAATACCTGCCAACAACTGCATAGTGGCTGGGTCAGCCAAATCTCCCCACCAAGTGGGTCCCAAAATGGCTACAAGCAGCTACCTGGCAGATTCACCAGTTGCATCATAAAAGGAGGGGTCAAAGTCAATGCTTTCTAAGAGGTAGTTATGAGTGGGGTGGACTCGTTAATGAAACCTTACCAATTATAACTAGGTTTAATGGTATATAACATAAACCTTACCAATTATAACTAGGTCTGATGGCATATAACATCACTCCACTCATAGAGAAAGAGGCTGAGCATGAAAAAAAAGTACAAAAGTGCCAACAACAGAGCTACACTGAAAGCTGCAGCTAAGCCAGTTGGTTTCTTACTCAATCTTCAACTGGTTTCCCCCTTATTCATAGCAAAAAAGTAAAAAGAAAAACAATTTAAATGCACTGAACCTCAACCACAACTGCTTAAAATGGCTGCAGATAGTGTACTTGCACCCAGTCAGTAACCCATCTGCCATGCAGCATGCTCCTTGACAACCTATGCCCAGGGCAGTCATTTCATCCCACCCTAGCTATGGTACTTATTATACTCTCTTCAATATGATCTCTCTATACCTGGCTGAGTATGTTAACTGGACAAGTTCAGACTTGCTGGTATTTATTCCTTGATTTTGAATTCCATGATTATTTTACTCAGAGGAAAACACTTTTGGGGCAGTTTTCATCTGTGTGTTGCTAGTGATTCTAAATGTTTTGGCTTTTCTTTTGAGTCTTCAGTTGAACAACTACAGAGTGGTAGAAAGTAAGGGGACTGCTGGGATGCAGCATATGTATATTATCAGACTCACTGCCTAAAAAGTAGAATCCCTTCTGATTCAAAATTTGTTGTAGGAAGAAATATGTATTTGTCTTCTTCAGCACTGCTACTGACAAATCATTGTCCACCTACATTTTGTAAATGCTACTACTCACAGTATAATTCTCATCTCCGTGTTCCAAAAAAGTTTTCTTTTACTGAAATACTGCCGCAATAAATCTTGTATGAGTATTCTGTCCAGGATACAACTTTTGTCAGTGTTTGGAATCCACTCAGTACTATGTGGACACAAAAGTTGCATCTCTGGGATATGATTTGCATTTTAAAGTAAAAAGTATTCCACATATGTTTGTTAGCCTTTTCTTTGAGTAAGGTTTCCAGTGATGGCAAATTATATCATATATCCTTTCATCAGACCCTATTAACAGCCTGACATATAACTGACCGTGGTGGCAATCTCATCACAACCTCAACCTCCAGTGGATAGTCACAGGGATAGTCACGACTCAACAGTGTTCTGTCCCTCATCTTGTTGTCAGCAGTTAGTGTTCCCCACCAGCTAGGACAAGGTTGATGCTAGTGTCTACATGATTCCACAAGTATCTTTCCTTCCAAACAACAAAGTCTTACTGCACATTGTGTGCACCTACCTTACTTTCTTTTTTTTTTTTTTTTTTTATTTTCTTCTACATGATCTGAATCCTCTGATTGCTGAACACATATGTCCTGAATTCCAGAGTTGTCAGTGGTAATATCACGTTGGTTGAGTGATCTTTACTGACAGTGGCCACTTCCTTTCCTAAATATGTTCTATTTGTACTTTGCCTCATGTTATTTATCCAATCATCCCACTCTTTAATATATGCAACAGCAGTTTTCCAACCTGTGCCATCTACAGAAGTGCAATCATCGTCAACAAGTCCATCCTTACTACTATTAATAGTAAGCAAATCACCTAAGCTTTGACATGAAGAACACAGGTCTCTGCTGTTATCAGGTCTTACCTTTATATACACATAGCATTTACTACACTATGCAAGATACTTGTGCTTTAGCATACCAATTTAAAGAATACATTTTCAATTACAAACAATGAAAGAATTTTAAAAGCAAAGAATGATCAAAATCAGTTACCACGAAGAAATTAACACAATCAGTAATTTAATCCAAATTGTATGAAGACAATGCACAACAACATGAAACTAAATATTAAATCAAGTACACTGAGCTAACATTGTACAAGGGGAAGTAATTATAGTCATCATTCTGACCTACTGTACCTGTTCTGCCAGCAGGATGATCTTACTATTGCTTGAAGTCGACCCTTGTTATAACAGTAAAAAATTAAAAGTAAAAAAAATATAAATCAAAATAAATCTTCTCTTACCTAGCATTTGCATAATAAATCACAAACCAACACTGGCTTGTTTCAGATAAGCTCTGAATTTTCCTGTATACGGCGTGTGTGAATTTATAGCTGACTAGGCCCCTTGGGATAGCAATAGTTTGTCTCTCTATAATGTATCCCTTTCTGACAACATAAATTCAATAAAGCCCACATGGTAGTTTTTCTCTGTGTGTGCATCATGGCATGATGTGCACATGGGCGCAGAAAGTTTTAGATTCAGTAAGCTACGTGTAGAGGTGCACACCACTGCGCAAACAAGGTAAACTATGTGGTATGTTACTTACAGCATAAGCAGCTGAACTGCATGCTAATTAACCAATCCAACATGGTTTAGCTATTCAACAAGCTATAAGGCATCTGTGTAGACTCCATGCTGGTTTTTCCTCTGGATTCCAAAACTTTTGGAATATAGACAAGGAAAGGAGTCTACGCAGGCAGAATGTTAAGGGCTGTTGCTGCTTTAATTCATATGTATGTGATACAGGCTGAAGCCAATGCTGCTGCTGCTGCTGCTAATAGGTCTAGGCTGATAAGGAGAAGAGTTTTCAGGCCCTGTTTAACTTTTCAGAACCTACATGATGTGGAAATTGTGTAGCACTACAGAGTGGACAGGGACACACTACAGAAACTCTACGACCTCTGCCGTGCAGCTCAGAGCCAGAGACAACCAAGGGGAACACATTCCAGTGGAGATAAAGATATGTGTGGCCATTAGAATCTTGACTAAACATACCTTTCAGTGACCAACAGGGGACATGCTGGGGGTGTCACAGGCATCAGCATCTAGGATCCTTCATCAATTCCTGAATGGTATGCTTCAATGTGCCAGTGACCACATATATTTTCCCCATAGTTCTGAGGAGTGGGACAGAAATATGCAGGAGGTCTACCATGTAGCGCACTACCCTGAAGTACTGGGTACCATAGACTGCATACATGTAGAAATTAAGGCACCACCCAGGAACAGGATAGGCTCTACAGTAACAGAAAGGGCTACCACTCTATCAACTGCCAAGTCGTGTGTAGTGCCAAGAGAATAATCTTGAACTTGTGTGCTGGCAACCCTGGCAGTTACCATGACTCATATATCTGGCACTCCTCCAAACAGTACCAGATGTTACCTAGAGGGGATATCCCACAAGACCATTTACTGGGGAATGCAAACTATGCACTGAAACCATGGCTGATGACACCCATCAGAACTCACACATAACTATGGAAGAATGCCATAATGAGGCACACACACTCAAACAAGAAATATCATAGAGCATGTGTTTGATTTGCTGAAGTCACGGTTCTGGTGTCTTGATACATCTGGGAAAGTCCTGCAGTGCAATCCATGGAAATGTTCACATCCCATCACCAATGCCAAGGTTACCACAGCCACAGACAGATGAGGAGTCGCAGGGGGGAACTACGAGCTGCTTTGGGTGTAGGCAGACATAGGCATGCTCAGTATGCCCTTGCACTGGCTAAAAGACAATGCACAGCACACTCACTCACCACCTAGGCGCTTCAAACCTTCCTCCTACTCACATATATATAGTAACATTGATGCCAGGCAATTCACACAACCTTTACCTCTCCATGTATTGGCTATGTACTGCTTGCATCAGACAGAGTCAGCCCTGAACCAAAACTGTGTCAACTACTGCATTTAAGAGGTAAGTCCTGAACCTAGAGTGCATTGTTTAATAATATCACTGTATGTCATATCCTTGTATTCCATTACTTGGTCCAGTTAATAAGGTTGCCAACTGTCCAGAGTTTTTCTGGACTGTCCAGAAAATGGAAAGGACAGCATATTGTCCAGAAAAAATACCAGGATATTAAAGATTGTCTTTTAATTTAAAAAAAAAAAAATCTTATTTTCCTTTTTTTTTTTTAAGAGTGTTCTTCTTTAAGAACACCCTTTGCATCTGGTCACACACAGACGCAGAAGACAAAAACAGTATTTTGCATCTTTGTGACTGATTGTTTATGTCTGTTTTCCGCACATGTGGAATTTGAATTCTTGAAGACATTTGAACTGTGCAGTGGATCATGAACTGACATGTTTCAAATGTGATTCAGGTATTTTTGAAATGCTGCAGTTTTACCTATTTGTTTCAGTCTGTTTGCATATATAGAGGAAGCAGAATGTGGAATTCATAGCTATAGAGCAATATTTCAAAGTACTGTTATCGTATATGAAGTAGCTATGTTGCTGGCTAAAGTTGCAAGCAATAAAGATACTAGGTCTGAAGGATATGAATATTAATGTATTTTGAAACAGAAAGCTACTAAATTATGATACTGTTTTTATTTATGATACTGTTTTACTCATGTTTTCACTAAGTGATTAAGTAGAATATTTTTGTTGCCCTTAATTATGCATTTCAGTATTATTGGTGGGGACATAATCATTTAATGTGATCAAAGAAGTCTTTTAAATATTTCTTTTTCTGGATGAATTAATTTCTGGTGACAGATGTAGTCAAAGACTTCTGACAAATATTAGTAACTGGTGCTATACAAATGTAATATATCCAAAAGTGCAAGCGTGACAAGCCTGCCTGAGGATGCTGTTGTACTAATCAAGTCTAGTTGTATCAAATACTGACAGATAATTTAAGCACACCCCGCTCTCTTTAAAGATGATGGATGCCAAACCAGTATTTAGTGGGATCATGTCAGAAGAGCATATGATCAATGTGCACATTCATGTATCTGAATTCATGACGCCTTATAAACCTTAGAGTACCACATACACATGATACTGCATATATATATATATATATATATATATATATATATATATATATATATATATATATATAGGTCCACCACATTTTTCTTGAATGCCGTTTCTTCAACAAACACAGGGGGTGTGGTTTAATGCCAATTGTACAGATAGCCATGCAGTAGAAATGTTGATATTGTGTAATGTCAAGATATGTCAATGATACGGATAGCCACACAGTCGAAATGTTGATATTGTGTAATGTTATGATAGGTAAGTGAGGATGGAGGGGTGAGAGTGTTTCTGCATGTGTATGTGAGGTAGGTTTAGGATCGAGGATGAGTAAAAGATAGGTGTTCTATATTTGTGTATTAGTTTATGTATTTTAGGGTTAGCGTCAAGGTTAGGTTAGGGGATAAGATATAGTATTGTCTGTGTTTCCAAGTGTGTCTTGTGTAGTGGCAGTGTTATGGGATGGATTTAATGAAGGTAAGGTATAGGGTTAAGGCTGAGGAAAGAGGCAGCATTATAGGGTTAGCACCCATTACTGGCCAGATGCATTTTCTTTGAATGTGGGTTTTCAATGCTGTTTCTGTGAATGCGAGTTTCAAAGACAGAAATGTTTTAATGTTAAGTCTGTTTTCATTGTGAAATTGCATGACTTTATTTATCAGATGTCTATCAGTGTTTGTGCTATAAAATTTTAAATAAAAGTTTTAAATTAAATCCAAGTATCTGTAATCTTTGTAGAAGTAAAGCAGAAAACATTATGCTCACTGGGAGTTTTGAACATTGTTTATGGCAACTGTCAAGAAATGGAGAAATAGCCAATTAATGGGACACTGGAATGGCTGCATAGGAGGGAACGGGGGTACCAAAATTACATGCATTTTGCTTTCAAGTAGATGTCCAGAATTTTTAACATGAAAAGTTGGGAACCCTAGTCCAGTAAGCTAGTAAAAGGTGGACGATCTGACAGAACTTACCTTAATATATGATAGCAGAGACTTATTTGACTTACATGTGACCACTTCTAAGTAGTAGGCCTCAAGCATCAAAGATTCACACACTCATACCTCTCAAAAGAACTGATGATCACTGCATGCCCTCAGTTTAGCACCATATATTTGTACTGGAAAATTATTAGAGAGAGAATTTAGAAAGCAATGATGCACATTGCAGTTTCTGACTTCACAACCCTCACAAGATCATTCACTATAAAGTTGGAAAATTTTGATGCTATCAACTGTCTAATTTTCTAAGGCAAATATGAATCAAAGGTGCAATTACTTGTTCCACACCACAAATGCAGTTATACTAAGCACTAAGTTAGCTATGCACCCTGGGCATCAGACACAAAGCTTTTGTATTCCTGCATCCAAAAGATAGAAACCAAGGATATGGCACATTTATCATTACTTGCACAGGGAGTTGTGTATGTGTGTGTCTGGGGGTGTGGGGTGGGCAGGAAGCCTAGTCTGACACAAAAGGTCAGTGAGTGTGCATGAGTAAGAAAGAGAAGAAGGCAGACATGTGGATAAACCAATAAATGACCAGTGAGGCAAAATGAGTAACTGTTGTTTGTCTTCAGGGGTCCTCTAGGTGAAATTGCTGTGTGAGTGTCTGCATGAACACAGCCAAGCTCTGTGCTGGCTCTATGTCTTGGTATGTCGGACAGGTGTGAGTTGTGCATGGTAGAGGTGGCAGTTCATCATTGTTATCTCTGACCATGAGAACTGGCTCTTCCAGGAGTTGCACTGGCACATCCACACCTACAGTCAAATGTAATGCTACTAATGAATGTGACGGATGTCTGCTGGATGAGCTCCCTTCAAAGGGATGCCCAAGATCATGACCTCATGGCCTGCCATGCCTGGGTGTGGACAGCAAACTCACTGATGGAGCAGTGGAAGTACTGCCACTATCACAGTGTGATCGGCCACAGCCAGGTTGGCTGGCAGCAAATGATGTGGCTGACCTACATCCACAAGGATGCCATTCCCCTCCCAGCAGATGTTCCATCACAGACACTGCTCATTCCATGGCATACACCCCTTGGTTCATCACAGGCACCCCTCGTTCCAACATGTCATTCATCCAATACAATGAATCGGCAACACGGTGGAGGCAGTCATGCATGTTAGACTGTGCCACATCCACTACCCTGAGCATTTGTTTGTGAGCACCTATGAGAACGTGCCTGTGCTCCATGATGGGCCTATACACATGTTGAGTGGCACGGGAAGAGACACCTGCAACAGGTGGAGGAGGGACAGCAGGCCTCCTCAGAGCACCCCTATCAATCCTCCTGCATGGCACCTTGCCCACACTTTGGCTACAGCCAGACTCAACAGGCACAATAGCCATACTTGTCTGATCAGTGTCCTCACCCTTCACATGTTCAATATTTGTTGGCTCACTGGACTGGGTAGGCATAGGTCTAGTTTCTGTTTCAGATGGAAATGCATGAGATGACTGTATGTCAACCTCCTTTTCAGATGCAACCTCTGCACCCCCTGACTGTGCCTCAGTTTGGCCACCATCATCAACAGAGTCTGCTGATACCCTGACACCAGGTGGCACTGGGTATACACTCCCACTGTCATGATCACCTGCAATAAAAAACAAGAAACACAAGATTAAATTAATACCTGCATGACTATAGTGCAATATATGTTAACAAACTAACAGTGCTACTACTATTACAGATAGTACAGTGATACTCACAACAGGCGATCAACATCACAGACTACAATATTTCTTTAAATTGCTCAGCAGTACTGACATAAAAAATGTTTGCCTTGCCATCCTAAGATGAGATACTCCTCTGTAGTTCAGACAGTCCTGGAAGAAGTTAAGCAAGAGGTAAGGGCAACATCATCACAATTAACAGTAACACGAGGGTAATACATTTACCCTTTATATGTCCATTAATTATAATTTCAACAAGAACATGGCTGACAACTTTAACCTAAGCTTATACCTGTAGCAAACTTCAATCCCCCTCCCAGAAAAGACATAGGATCATAGAGATTACAAGGGTATCGACCCAGAGGCCATTTTAAGCTTAGCCATTTTATCCCAATGTAATAACATAGAAATACTAGTCAATATCCAAACTGCATTTAGTGCTGACTGCCTATGTCCATGAAGGTTGTGGGCTCTGTCCCTGGTAAGAATTTACAGTGCCCCATCCACTTATCCAGGTTCCTCTTGAACAGTGTCATAGAGGTGCTCTGTTTCACATGAATTGGTAGCCTGTTTCAAAGACACGGCAGTTGCTGGGAGATAAATCTGTCCCTCCAGCACCTCCTATTTAAGTTGCAGGCTATATTTAGGTCCCTGGAATGGGAAGTCCTAGTTCCATTTAATTTACGGATATGCAGCAAGTTCATTAGGTTTGGGTCTTGGATTGCTTTGTGGGTCAGGCATTATCCTCCCCTAAGAATTCTATACAATATGGAGTATAGTGACAGGGACTTTAGTCAGTCTGTGTAATGCACATGCTGGAGCCCCTTGTCCTTCTTTGTTAGAAACTTCTGTGGTCTCTCTAATTGCTGCAGGTGCTTAGTACGGTACATGCCAAATGGGGCATTATACTCAATTATGTGCCAGCAATGTGCTGAATATAGGGTGGGGGGTTATAACTTCTTTTGCTCTTGAGGTGATGCCTTTACTAATCAAGTGTGCTACATAGAAAGCTTTCCTTACTACAGTAGACACATGGTGATCGAAGTTAAGGTCACAGTCAACTTGTGATCCCAGGTCTCTTATCACTTTATGGGTACATAGGGTATTATTGTTGATTTGATAGTGTGAGGGGACATTGTTTGTGCTGAAGGGAATGATGATGCATTTCTTTGCATTCAGTTTGAGACCGTGACTAATAGCAGTCATTGGTCTGCATGAGACTTTCCTGGATTATACTGACATCATTTAGGGATTCAATGATTATACCTACTTTGCAGTTGTCCGCATCCTTAGTCAGCCACAACACCTTAGTTTTGACCTGAACGTCTGAGAAGTACATACCAATGTGTAGGGGGCATAGCACTGACCCCCATGGCTCCCCACTGGTAGCAAGTCTGCTGGTTGATGTGGAGTCATCCACTTTAATAGTGTGTGCCTGCTTTGTGAGCAAGTTGGCAACCCATCTTACAGTGAAGGAGTTTCCATTCAGATTGCTAAGTTTCTTGGTAATGCCTTATGGTGGGATTGTGTCAAAAGCCTTTGCCAGGTTGAGGTTTGCTGTGTGCACAGATTTACCCTTGTCAATAGCCTTGGTCACATTTTTAAAGAAATCCACTAGATTTAACAGGCAGGATCTGCCCTTCATGAAGACAAATTTGGTATAATCCATGATTTGGATGTGACCTATGGCTTTATTTATGAGGTTCCATGGCCTTACAGATGAGGCTGGTCAGGCTTAAGGGTCTATAATTCCCCAGGGCTGTTGCTATAACTGATGCTGTTCTCCATTGTAAATTTTATTGATGCTGGATGTCCAACAACCATGGCAGCTTGTTTTAATTGGGGCTCTGACTTTGTTTTTTTCTGGTACAGCCGAGTTTATACACTTATGCAAGTGACTGTACAGGGCTTTAGTGTAAGGCATAGTTACCACTTCCAGCTTGGGGTGGGGCTTGTAATGCATCTATACCTTTACCTCACCTAGGAGATTATAGTTTGCCTTAGTGAAATTTCTTAGTCTGATTTCACCCTTTGTGAGTTCTGGTGTTAGTGCCAGCTCAAAGGTGACTGAGTTGTGGTCAGTTTTAACTAATGAGCATCTGACAGTTGCAGTAGTGCATCTATTTGACATATTGGTGAGAACCGGATCCAGAATGTTTGTTCCCCTTGTTGAGGTATGGACAATTTATTCCAGGGCATTTGAATTAACAAAATTCAAGGAACTTTTGCACTAGTGAGTTAGGACTAGAGTAGGTTTCCCAGGTGATGGTGGAATAATTGAAATCCCCCATAACCAGTGTGTTTGGTAAAATTTGGATTGTCTCTGATTTGGTTAAGTAGGCTTCTTGGGTGTCATGACCCATGGAGGGGATCTTTAACTGGCTATGACTTGAATGGGGTCTTACCCACTGTCACCTGGACCTGGAGTAACTCCAAGGAGTTGCCCAGTGTAACTAGATGGATGGTGGAATGGTGCAGCGGTTGCATTGTCACCTCACAGCAAGAGGCTCTCCGGTTTGATTCTCGGCTGGAGTGCCTTCTGTGTGGGGTCTGCATGTTGTTCGGGTGGCATTCCTCTGGGTGCTCTGGTTTCCTCCTATATTACAAAGACATGCATCTGTAGTGTTTTCTCCCTGAGCCTCCACTGAAAATTAGCTTTGTTCCAAGTTGGACTTTCCCAGTAAACAAATGTTAAATAAATAATAAAATAGATGGAAGGTGAATTTATCTCTAATATAGATTGAAACACCACCTCCTTTGGTTTTCACATGTTAATTTTGTGGTTTAAAGGTGTGGAAGGCATTGTAGCATTGCAAGGACATGGTACTCTCTGAAGCCTTGAACCAGGTTTCTGTGACTGCACAAACATCTACATCTTCTAGTGATAGAAGTGCTTCCAGGGAGTGCAGTTTTTGGTTTAAGCTCCTTGCACTTAGCAGCATGACCCTTATTTTGCTCTGATTGGTTAATTTCATGTTGGTAATGTTGTTTGTGAGACTTTGCCTAAAAAAGGAACTATGGGGAAGGAAATCCTAGAAGTGCCAGGTACAAACCTCCTCTGGCAAAGCAGCGAAGTTTGTCAACCATGGCTTCCCAGGCTGACAGGAACTGGATCCACTTTGAATGACACCAAAAACTGAGCCAATAATTGAAATCAATCAGTTTTTGTTTATAATGTGGCATCATTCTAGGTGAGGGTAGTATGCTGCTCAAGGCTAGAAACATACCGGTCTGGGTCACATACTTAGAGAGCTCAACCATGTCTCTCTTCATATAGTCCAGTGAGGTACTTCTCAGGTCATTCATATCAACATGAACTATGACAGAGACATAAGGGTACTTGTTGCTGAGAGACCTGAGTGCATGCATGATCTGACAAATCCTGGCACTGGACAGGCACTGAGCGTGACCTTCTCCTTATCCATCCTGGTGACTGGGACATCTGTGTGTCTCACTATTGAGTCTCCAATAACAAGAAAATCTGTTTTTTGAGTGATACATCTTACTGGCTTGGTGGATGAGACACTGGTGTTGCTATATGTCATGAGCGCTGAGGGAACTGTATTAGTTGTAGCAGTCTTGTGTTTTGGAGGTCTCTGGTGTTTCGATAAGTTTTGTGAGAGAACCACCGCATATGTGGATTTACATATTTGATGCATACTGTGTGTATGAGTGGTGGTATGTGTATGAGTAGTGGTACTATGAGCATATGTAGTGGTGGGTGAGTTGACAATCTTCTCTGTGTTACTGTTCTGAGTGAGAGAGAGAGCATGGATTCTAGATTCTTGGTGTAAATACATCTCTCACACTCTTTACTACAGTGTGCTATTAGTAGAGGGTTGTCTGTCTACATTTGGCAATTGCTACACTGATGCCAAATAAGACCCATGTCAACAAGGTTGTCAGGAGAAACAAATGAAGTCCAACTGTCGATAATTAAGACTGTTGTTACTAGGGGTGGCTAGTCAGAATTGATCATGAAGGCACGTCCTACAAAACAAATTCTTCCCATGCATGGCTCTCCATTTTGCACACTTGTTTTCTTGACACACTTGATATGGTCCAATTGGCTATTCGCTACACAAAATTATTGTGTTGTGGTCACCCCTCTCTCTGGAGATGACAGTACAAATTCAGTTAATAATTTGCAGATGTGTTCCCTTTATACTGTTAAATAAATTGAAAGCAATGGTTCTTTTCAACCTGCCTCTTACACATTTCTGCCCTGCTTTCCCTTTGTTCTTCTCCCTGCTTGCTCTCCATTTCACCACTGTCCCATCTTATCCAAGTTCTTTTTCTTAATGCATTATTGCACGATGGTGAGCATCTCACACCAATACACCGCAATGGTAATTCAAAAGTAGTTAAAAGTATTACATACAGCTACATTCAAACCCAGTATTATCCAGTCCCAAAACAGGAATATATCACTGCATTAACATGTGCTGCCACAGAGTCAGTTAAGTAGCAGGCGCATTCCACAGACTTAATACTAACTGTCAGACTTTGACAAAAGTATTATACACTTGTATTTGAACCCAGTACCCTCTAGGCCTAAAAAGGAGTGTATCAATGTATTAACATATGCTGCCACAGAGTCAGCTAAGCAGCAGGTGTATTGCATAGAGTCAATACTAACTGTTAGGCTATAGCAATGCATCTCACATTTGAGCACTGTTTACCTATGTGCAAACGTGCATCTCACATGCATATGCACTTTGCTGACCATCACAAAAACCCACTGCTAACAGCACTATGGAAATGTTTATATTATGCTGTATTACTGATTTGTACTGTACATTTCCTGTGCATAACATGACATTACATGTATAAACATTACAAACTGAGGGCCCTATCATACAATATGTCATATATTTACAGTACATCCATCTGCTGCCACCCCCCCAACCACTGCAACCCTGATGTCTCAGTACTTTTTCCACACATATATCAACCAAAGTACAAAATGTAATATCAAATGTTGTACGCTGTGCAATGCACACCAAACTGGTAACATTCAGAACTACAACTATTGACCAATATGCCTAAAAACAATTATCTGTAGGGCTAGGGAAGGAAGCAGCATGGACCATATCTGCAGAGACATAGGTGACCTTCAACACACTTGACCCTACCAATTTTGTTTTTGTCAAGGGTAGGTCTTGCTTATTGAATCTTGTAGACTTCTTGGATACTGACCCCACAGACCTGGATGAGGGATAAGAGGATATACTGCCTATGTTGACTTATCCAAGCCTTTGACACTATCCTCCATTCATGTCTCATAGTGAAGATCTCCCATGTGGGAATTAAGCCAAGCAGTAATACAGGGATAGGCAAATGGCTCACTGACATAACACACACTCTCACAGCTGAGGACTGGACCTCCACCACTAGCAATTTACCATTAGAATATCACAAGGATCTGTGTTGGACCCTCATTTGTTTGCAAACTACTTCCCTGAAGTGCAGGTAATGGTAGATGGCATGTGGTTTACCAAGTTTGCAGATGACTGGTAACTGGACGCAGTAATATAGAGTTCCCCAGTGATGGTAACATATTGGGGAAGAAGTTGTAACAGACAAATGATTGGTGCCAAACTCATGGTCTGAACCTTAAAGCATACAATGACACATTGTTCCCTTTGGCAATGAAGTACCCCTGTTAATTATGACATACATATCACCCCTCTAAGCTCAAACATATAGCTATGTCAAGAATCTCTATGGCAACACCCAGATCTGCTCTGAGCTACAGCACAACGGAATGAAAATTAAAGAACCAACTGATATTGCCAACATCCTGGCAGACAGGCTCAGTGCTAACTTTACCCCTCTCTCACCCCTTAAAGGGCCCATATCTATACAGGAAGAATGCAGTGTCCCTGTAATCAAATCTATGCAGGTAAAAGCTGCACTCTCTAAAACCAAAAACACAACATCCATGGGACCGGACAACATCCCAGGCTGCGTTTTACATGAACTTCAGAATGAACTGGCTCCCCACCTAAGCACCATGTTCAATCATAGTGTCACATCAGGATTTGTGCCCACTGAATGGTGCACATCAACAGTTATCCCACTCCACAAAGGGAGAGCCACCACAGATCCTGGGAACTATCGCCCTGTTAGCCTGACAAGCCTGGTCTGCAAGGCCATGGAACGTATCATCATGGAACTCATAAACAAAGACATTGTTAACCTCCAAACTCTGGATCCCACCCATTTCTGGTTTGTGAAAGGCAGATCATGCCTTCTGAACCTGATTGACTTCTTTGAGGCAGTCACCAAAGCCTTAGACAAGGGTAAGGTGGTTCACACAGCCTATCTTTACCTCACCAAGGCTTTCAACACCATCCCCCATTCTGGAATTATAGCTAAACTCACAAAACTAGGTATAAATCCCTACATCAGAAGATGGGTTGCTAAATGGCTCACTGACAGAACCTGCACTGTAAAAGTTGTAGACTCTAAATCTGACTTTAAACCAGTTACAAGTGGAGTACCACAGGGTTCAGTCCTGGGACCTCTCCTGTTTGGTATGTACTTCCCTGAAGTGCAGGCTAACACAAAAGGCCTCTGGCTAATGAATTTTGCAGATGACTGCAAACTAGGAGCCACAGTCAAGTTCCCAAATGATGTGGATATCCTACAGAAGGGCTTCACAGAGATAGATGCCTGGTGTCAGAGGCATGGCCTCAAGGTCAATGCCAAAAAGTTCATTGTCATCCCCTTTGGTAAAAACTCTGTACCTATGAACTACCACATAAATGGCAGTCTACTTAACGCCGAATGTGTGATAAGAGACCTTGGGACCCAGGTGGACAGTAGTCTCTCCTTTGATAATCACATCACCACAGTAGTCAGGAAATCCTTCTATGTGGCACACCTCATCACAAATGGGTTCTCATCCAGGAAAAAAAGATGTCATTGTTCCCCTCTACTCGGCACTCATTAGACCCATTATAGAGTACAACACCCCTTTGGGAATGTACCTCACAAGACATCTGCAGCAGCTGGAAAGACCACAGAAGTACCTCACAAAGAGGATTACTGCCCTCAAACAGATGTCCTACACTGATCGTCTCAAAAAAACTCCAGCTTTAATCTGTAGCATATTGCCTACTCTGAGGAGATTACTGCCTAACATATAAAGCTATGTTAAACCCAGAGCTGTTGGACATGCTACACCTAAAGAAATCCCAATCCCTCTGAGCTACACGCTATCCAACTATGCTCAATAAGGGTACTGTGTTTTTACACAGCTAGGCTTCTAAACAACATAGGCCATTAGGCTAGTATCCTCCTATGCACATCCAAAGCTATGAATCTATGCAGGAAATGTTCCTATCAGATAGTTGAACTTCTTCAAGTTCAGACCTCATATGGTTGAGACCATAAGTTCAAATTTGCAGACGTTTGCGCTCTTCAAATCAGAAATCTCCATAAGGGGAGGTTTCCATTTTGTTCAATGTGGTGTAATCTTTGCCCCATACATGAAGGGTGCAGGGGGGGGCTTGTTCCCTGATTGCAACAGTTTATTTTGTTTTGTTTTCTTTTTCTTGTTTGTTTTTATCCCTAGTCGATGTTTTATAACTTCGAACAGGATGGTTTGAACATTCCATGTTCGAAGTTATTAAACTTTGACTATGCAATATAGACCCTGCAGGACTCCCAACATTTTGTTTCCCATATGACCTGTTGATGTTACCTACTATAAGTTCATCTGCAGCCATATAAAAAGCAGACTTGCACCATGGTGTTTGCATAGTGGACTGTGTTCTGCAGTCTGTGTACTTAAATAGGTATGGGTTCTGTTCTCACTGCAGTCAACTGTGTGAGTGAGCTATTGCTTGACATTACAGAAAGCATTTTACATCAGCATGTGGAATGCTGTTATATTCTCCTCAATGGATACCGCCGATATCTTCAGCTATAAAGTGTTGTCTTTGTACATGCATAAAGTATTCTGTAGTCTATGTACTTAGATGAATAGGGGTTCTATTCTCATTGTAATCAACTGTGTGTGTGTGTTTGCACACTTTCTTGACATTAGAAAGAGCATGTTGCAACAGCATGTGGGACAATGTTATATTCTCCTCAACAAACACTGCCAATGTCATCAGCTATAAACTGTTCTGAGACATTCCAATTCAGACTTGCGCTGTGGTCCTTGCCTAAAGAACTGTGTGCTGTAGTATATGTACATAGGTAGAGGTTCTAGTCTCACTGTAATCATCTGGGTGTGTGAGTGTTTGTGCACTTGCTTGACAGTAGCGAGAGCATTTTGCAACAGCATGTGAGACATTGCTTTAACCTCTTCCTTTCAACAGACTCTGCTGATTTGTGGCTATACAATATACACATCAGGGCAGGGTCAGGGATGTTCTGTAATCCATGCACAAGCCACCTCGTCCTTTCCAATATAGATTTCAGGAACAGGGCTTTCAGTATATCCACTTACATCATGGCATGCTTTGTAGGATCTGCATTTTCTTGGTGTGAAACCCCCATGATCTGTCCACCAGCTGCAGGTGGCTGGTGAGGTACATGCAAAAGGAAGCATTATACTATATTAGTGTTCAGATGATATTTGAGTACAGTGCTGGTATATCCTCCTCAGATCTGGATACAATGGCATGACTTCTGTGGTGCACGATGTAGCCCTTCCATACCACTGTGGATACTTAGTCAAAGTTTAGATTGCTATATGCATTCCCAAATCTTGCACCGCTAGTTTCAGCATAGGGGAGATTACTGTTAATTGTGTATTTACCATGAAATTCCATGAAATTCCACTTTGAATAAAGCACAAATCCTGACACATTCTATATTCCAATCCTTTCTGTGTGTTAGCCCCTCTTGTACTATAGTCACATCATTGGTAGACTCTGTAATTGCAAACAATATGCATGAATCAGCAAACTTGATAAGCTACATGTCATATTTTGTAGCTTGAATTGTTGAGAAATAGATTCCAACCAGTATATAATCCAGCAGAGCTCCTTGGGTTACACCATTGGTGACGGCTGCAATGGTAGAGGTTGATTCACCAACTTTCACAGTATGTGGTCTGTTGGTGAGGACATTGGTTAACCATAAGATAATCCACCACAAAGATGTTGCTGTCACGGAAATAAAGTTTAATGCTTCATAAAAGTTAAAACCAAGTTAAAAACACATACATTGACTTAGCGCTTTCACCCTATCCAATTCTCAGGGCATCATCAGGGCATCATCAGGGTGAAGAATTAAACAATTATAGCAAATTGACATCACATGATTCACTAATTGCTTACTTAATTAAACACCTATTCAATTTGTCAAAAAGTAGTGAATGAACACAAAAAATGCATTCTTAACCAAACAAGTACAAAAAATATAAAAAAAGTAAAAAAATAAATAATGTCCATTTTAATAAAAACAAATTCCCAACAATCAACCCATATTAAATTTCTGTAGTCCTTTTTTTTCAACACACTGGCAATGGAACAATAATCATTGATGCCCTGGATGTTCCACAGCATTAAGCCTCAGTTGCCATAATATTTTTTTTTCACCTCTAGTAAAGTTTTAAAATCACCCCGCTCTCATTTGGAATAATTTTGTCAATGACAAAGAATAAAAACTTCTTAAAATGGACACAAGTCAAACTATGGGAATATAGAGCATTATTAGTTTCCTTGTTCTTTACATCCCTAGTATGTTCAGCAATTATTTCTTTTAGTTGGCATATAGTTTTACCTACATAGAATGCAGGACCTACTGTACATACCGCAACATAAACCACCATCTTAGTGTTACAGTTGCACCATCCTGGACACTGAATAGTCCTGATGTATCCATGTATAGTAACATGTGAGCCATCATTGATAAACCTGCAGTACCTACACATACCACATTTTGACATTTTAGATTTGTAGTTCACCAGTTGTTTATTACTTTGTTGTTCAAATAGCCCTTTAAGGTTATTCCCTTGACTGTACACAATGCTTGGCTCTATCCCTAGTAGATTTTTCATTTCTCTAGGTAAAATTAAATCCTGATAATTATTAAATACCATTTTTATTGTAATAACATCCTGGTTAAATGGTAGAACCATAACTTTATTTTGAACCCTTGGTGGTCTAGAACTAAATGTCGTACCTTTTTCTGTCAACAGTATAGGGAAATACATACTCAATCATTTTTTCATCACTTCTTTTTTCATTTTCACCAGACGTTTGACTGGGCACCCTCTATCCTTAAATAACCCAATCAAAAAATCCATTTCAACCTTAAACATTTCATTGTCACTCACCAACCTAGATAGTCATACCATTTGACCTTTGATGACACTTTTCTTTTGATGGGGTGGGTGACAACTGTCATAGTGTAACAATGTGTAAGAATATGTCTTTTTCTTGAAAATAGTGGAACCCACCTTCATGCTGTCTGTTTCTACAACAATATATCCAAAAATTCTATGTCCTGAATTTGAACCTTGCAGGTAAATTGCAAAAAAATCAGTAGTGCTTTTAAGGTGCAATTTCGGTTGCATCAATTGCACTTTGACAAAAAGAGTCATTTAGCCACCAGTCAGTTTTTACATTAGCCTTATTAATCTCAGCACCCAAGAAGGATCTATTCTGCACAGTGAGCTTCTTGAACTATTTGACAGGATAGGTATGGATATTTTTAAAATTTTGATTCATGATAATGAATGTAAATTATCTTTTCTCCAGAAAGACATTTCCGACTTGAACTCTAGTATTACGAGTGATTTACTGTTTGAATACAACAGTGTTTTATAAGAGAACATTTACTAATTTAGAAAAGTTTGTCAAGGACAATCTTGATAACAAATATAGGAAATTAGATGGAGATACTTAGAATATGTAAATAAGAAAGTGTACCCAGTTCCAAAAGGTAAGGAACATTTTTATGGAAACCGGGTTAATGACAGCAGTACTAGATCAAATAATTTTAGTACATCTAGGGACATTAGTGGAGCTTCAAGGACTGGAAATTATTCTGATAATTTTTTAGAACCTCCTCCCCATTCAGATGCTCAGTGCACATATTCAACAGTAATATGAACCAAAACCCATAGAATTTTCGGAACCAAACGAACCATTGGATTCCTCCACCCACAGATGGGAAGAACAAGTGATATACCAAGAATTGGCAAGGGAAATGTCATTAATTAATGAAATATATTTTTTTGATGTCCCTGAAGCATGTATTATGAAGTATTTGTGTCAAGATGCTTTTTCTATCTACAATTTTAGGGACTTAAACATTACTAATGAACATTTTAGTTTTTTGAAAAAAGGTTTTACGTCTGTTCCCAGTTATAGACCTGATATAGCTAAAGTTCTTATTAATTTAAAAATGTACACTAGACAGCTCAGTTTAAGTGTTTTCTTTTCAGATCAACCTAATTTAGCCATAGATAAAAGGGCAGTTACAAAAAAGGAGCACCTTTATGCCCCCTAAAAACCCCATTATTAATTCATTTGAATAAACATGTGAAGGTGAACTAAGGAAGTTATTAAATAAAAAAAAAAAAAACTTGATGAAAATTTAACAGCTGATGAAATGAATTGATTGAAACAATTATCTGAATCTATGAACTATGGAATTATGAAGCCTAACAAAGGTGGGTAGGTTGTGATTATGTTGCATCTAGACTATGTATCCAAAATGCATTATGTTTTAAATGATGACAAAGTTTATGAGAGAGAGTTTCTTTAAACAAGATTAACAGGGTTTATGTAAAAATTAACTGATGGCTAAATGACTCTTTTTGTCAAGGTGTAATTGATGCAACCAAACACAGTTATGTAACAGTCGATGTCCAGTGATTCAAACAATTTTTGGAGTACCTAAAATCCACAAAAATATGAACAACCCCCATTTAGATCTATAATGGCAGCAAGGAATTCCAAAACAGAGCAATTAGCAGCATATGTAGACATATATTCTAAAAAAGCTCTCAGTGACAAATGTTATATGCTAATAGATTTGTGGCATTGTTTGGAATTACTCAGAGATTTAAATATTGAAGAATTTATTTTTGTCACTATCGATATTATCAATTATTTACAGTGGTCCTGCATGAGACATGATTAGAGTTTTTTAACAGTAGTCATATGAATACTGAAGGGATGTACAATGTTAAAAGAAATGTCATCCTTGAGCTTATGGAGACAATATTGAATAACAATTTCCTTAATTCTGAAGGTGAGTATTTTCAGCTAATTTCAGGGGTTGCTATGGTAGTGAAATGTGCTCCTATTTATGCAAATTTAGTCCTTGCCGAATGGGCAAAACAAATTGTAAATACTTCTCCTTTTATGGATGACATTATTTTATTTGTGCGTTTTCTTGACCACATCTTAATTTTATTTCAAGAAAAACAGGAAAGAGTTGATCTATTTGTCAGTTACCTTAACAGAACTACTGATTTTATGCAATTTGCCTACAAGGTTCAAACTCAGGACATAGAATTTTTGGATATATTGTTGTACAAGCAGACAGGCAACACAAAGGTGGGTTTCACTATTTTCAGAAAAAGACTTTTTCTAACACATCTTTACACTATGACAGTTGTCACCTACCTCATCAACAGAAAAGTGCCGTCAAAGGTGAAATGGTATCACTGTCTAGATTGGTGAATAACAATGAAATGTTTAAGGTTGAAATTGATTTTTTGATTGGGTTATTTAAGGATAGAGAGTACCCAGTCAAACTTCTAGCAAAAATTATAAAAGAAGTCATGAAAACACGATTGAGTATGTATACCCCTATACTGTTGATAGAAAAGGGTACAACATTTAGTTCAAGACCACCAAGGGTTCAAAATAATGTTATGGTTTTACCATTTAACCAGGACGCTCTTTCAATAAAAATGTTAATTTTACCTAGAGAGATGAAAAATATACTAAGGATGGAGCATGCATTTTGTGCAGTCAACAGAATAAACTTAAATGGCTATTTGAACAACAAAGTAATAAACAACTGGTGAACTACAAATCTAAAATGTCAAAATGTGGTATGTGTAGGTACTGCAGGTTTATCAATGATGGCTCACATGTTACTATACATGGATACAACAGGACTATTCATTGTCCAGGATGCTGCAACTGTAGCACTAAGATGGTGGTTTATGTTGTGTTATGTACAGTATGCCCTGCAGTCTATACAGGTAAAACTATGAGCAAACTAAAAGAAGAAATTGCTGAACATACTAGGGATATAAAGAACAAGAAAACTAATAATGCTCTATATTCCCATAGTTTGACTTGTGTCAATTTAAGTTTTTATTGTTTGTCATTGACACCCGCAGTGGTGGTGGTGCTGCGGTAGCATTGTCGCCTCACAGTCAGAAGCTGTCCGGTTCGATTCTCAGCTAGAGCATCTTCTGCATGGAGACATGCGTGAATGGGGGTAACTTCGTTGAAGGTTGTGCATCAGGGCTGGTAACTTGGCACGTAAAAATCAACTGCCAATCATTAGCAGACCGGAGTTCTGCTGTGGCGACCCCTAACCGGGAAAAGCCGAAAGACACAACAACAACATTGTTTGTCATTGACAAAATTATTCCAAATGAGAGAGGGGGGTGATTTTAAAACTTTACTAGAGGTGAAAGAAACATTAAGGCAACCTAAAACTGGAACAAAACTGAAAACTTAAAGACACAACCCAGAAGATGAATGGAAAATGCAGACACAGTGCTTTTGAGTGCTTTTGTTCAATTTATTTTTTGAACTTCATCAGAAATGAAAACATGTAAACCTCTCCACATTCAAATACAATGCAATCACATGACTTATTTAGACCAATAACATTCTAATTGTAAAAAAGGCAAACATTTAATATTTTATTTTTATTTATTTATTTATTTTACATTTGTTGACCGGGCTAGTCCAGCTGGATCGATGTCCATTTTCAGTGGAGGCCCGGGGAGAAAAGCTCCACAGATTAAAGCATGGTTATAGAAATACATGTAAAATAATCACTTATGATATAGGCAAAGAGCAAAAATACAAAGATATTAGTTCAGGTCAGGTAATGCAAATCTAACAAAAAACAAATAATACCAATTATGTAATTAAAACAAGAAAATAATTTTTTTTTTTTTTTTTTTTTTTTTTTTTTTTTACAACAGTAGTAACAATAGAATCATAAAGGTATTTGTGATTAGAGAGAAATATTGCAGTGTTAAATAAATACAAAGATAGTTGAAAGATGAAAGTAGGTTAGTCTGGATTGGTACAAGAGCAAAGCCAGAAATTGTTCAGATGTGAAAGAAGTTGTTTCTTAAAGAAAGGAAAAGTGGCTAGAGAGGAGATATGTAAGGGAAGGTTATTCCATATTTTGCCAACTGAGTTGGAGAAAAGGCAGTTCCCTGCAGAGTTTGTAATTCTGGTAATGTTAACTTGTAGCTTTTGGGAGGAGCGTAGTTGTTTTAAATTATTATAGGGAGTCAAGAGGTTGCTAAGAGCTGGTGTTTTTGAGGGTTGATATAAAATTTTATGTGCTATTAGGAGTTGTTGATAGATAATCTTGTTAGGAAGTTCCAGCCAGTGTAGTTGTTTTAAGTTTAGGCAGTGGTGAGTTCTATATTGAGATGCAGTGGCAAACCGAGCTATGTTGTGGTAAGATGTAGACAGTTTCCTAAGGTTACCTTTAGAGAGATTAGTGTAGATAGAGGAAGCATACAGAAGGGTAGAGATAAGATGTGATTGTGCTAAGGTAGTCCGTGCCTCGTGTGTAAGGAAGGGTTTGATTCTGTATAGTGAATCAATCTTTTTATTAACTGCTTTTATTGTGTTATTAATGTGATGATCAAAGCTAAGATTATTATCAATAGTAACACCAAGCAGTTTTGTAGTGGAGTCGGGGGAAATGTGGGAGTTATCACTTGCAGTGATAGTAAAATTTAGTTGAGTAGATTTGTGTGTGGGTGAAAAAAGTAATAGTTTTGTTTTCTTGGGGTTGAGGAGAAGACATCTTTTTGAGACCCATTGTTCAACGGTTGAAAAGGTTGCTTGTGTAAGGGACTGGAGTTCTGTTTGAGAGGAAGCTGTACAAATTATGGTGGAATCATCTGCATATTGTATGCAGGTAGTGTTTTGGATAGATGATTGGAGATCATTAATAAAGATGGAGAATAAAAGTGGGCCTAGTATAGATCCCTGTGGTACTCCTAAAGAGATAGGTAGTAGAGTAGATAGAGAATTTTTCCAGAGTACCGCTTGATGTCGGTCTTCAAGATAGGATGAAAGCCAGGTTAAAGAAGAGTAATCCAAGGCAAGGGATTTAAGTATGTGTAGAAGAAGTGTATGGTTTACCATATCGAAGGCTTTTGACAGGTCTAGGAAAAGAGAAGAGGTTAGTTTGTTGTTATTACGGTTACAGTTGATAGTGTTGGTGAAAGAAAGTAGTGCAGTGGTAGTACTATGTGAAGGCCTAAATCCATGTTGAGTGTCAGCTGATATTTTGATATTTAATATCAAAAAGTGTAACTAAAATATATACACACAAATGTACATATGTTTAAATGTATATAAGTATTTCAAAGCCATATTGTATTACTAATAAAATAATGAACCACAATTGTTCATTTCATTATTAAAAAATACTTAATATTAATACTTTCATTCTATCCTGGTGCTTTGTCAGCCACCAGGCTTATCTGCCACAAAGTTTCCATACATTCCAAAAAAACTTTGTAGTTTCCCATAAAACTTTTGCTAACTACACTCTCAAGAACAAAAAAAGCAAACTTCCTGAAATCTACACAATGACTGGCATACTTGGCTAGAGCATTTGAAAAATCTTTCTTTCTTATTGCTAAATAATGCTCATAAAGTCTCTTTTTTTAACTCCTAGTAGTGTTTCCTATGTAAAAAGAAAAACAAAACGCACATGTGGTAGCGTATACCACATTATTGCTGTCAGATGTATAATAATCCTTTGCCCACACTATCCTATTCACATCTAAACAAAATTGAAGACACATTATTGATGTATCTACACTGATTACATTTTTTGCAAGAATAGGTACCTTTCTTGATGTACCCAACATTGTCCCCTTCATATAAGATGTGTTTTCCAATATAAATTGGATGTTAGTACATTTTTATAAGTGAATCTGGGACTTTCTCCAATCACTTGTACAAGTTTGCCCATTAATACCTTCTAATTGTCCTTTATTATTTCCTTGATGACCATCATTTCATTCAGAATAGATAACAGAAAGGAAATCTTATAAACACTGGTGTCATTAGACAAAGAGCTACATCCACTATTTACAATTGTGAAGGACATCAAAATCAGTTTAGCTGAACTTTCTCTCAATCCAGTCACTTCCCTTTCAGTGTTAATCAACCAATTCATGTCATATCCCCTCTCTATGAAAAAATTCCTAAGTGTAACAATTTCTCTATAGAAAGTTGTATCATCTGAAGTAAGTCTACTAAGTCAACTGAGCTGCCCTCTGACAACTCCTTTCTTCATATGAATTGGATGCAAGCTGTCCCAATGCAAATACTGATTAACAAATACAGCCTTTCTGTGAATACTACTAGTGAATGTTTTAGTGTGCCTCTTAAAACTCAAATGTACATCTAAGAATTTGAGACTCAAACCAAAATCCCCTATACTAAATTCAAGGAAATCAGTTGTACTGTTAAGATCATCCTTAAATGCCATAAACTCATCCTTACTACCCTTCCATAGAAAAAATAAATCATCTATGTAGTGGTAATACAAAAGTATGTTATGCCTTTGTGGATGGTCAACCGAAAACTTGACTTCTCACATGGCCATTACCAAATTGGCAAACACGGGGGCAACCCTTGATCCCATGGCCACCACTGATGTTTGTTTACAATACTGCTTGTTGAACTGAAAAAATTGTTGTCTAAAATTATTTCCATCAAGTCACAAATCATATTAATCTTTCCATTGTCAAAATCTGTAAACTGACACAAATATTCCCTTAGATACTCAATTCCCACATCTTGGTGAATACACGTGTATAAAGAAATCATGTCCAGAGATGCAAAATGAAAATCACACTCTGGAAGTACAAATTTATTCAAATTTTCCAACAAATGCCATGAATCCTTTAAATAAAATCTCAGTGTGTGCTATCAGATTCAATATATGATCTAACAACATGAAAATGGTTTCTGTTTTGCTTTTTCTAGCAGAAATCACTGGTCTAAAAGGGGGATCTATACAGGACTTGTGCACTTTCGCTATCCTGAAAAGTGCCCCCATATCTGGGAATTCTACTTGTAAAAACTGATATGTATTAAAATCAATACTCTCTTGACTGAACATATCAAATAAATCAGTGTCCATTCTTAAAAAGCTAACTTTAATCATATCATACTCAACACGTGTATAAGTGGTGTCATTACTTAACATTTTTTCAATAGAATTAATATACTCTTCAGTACTCATAATAACAATCATACCACCTTTTTTTGCTCTCATTACTCTTAGTGTTTTATTCATACATAAATCTTGTAATGCTTTATATTCATTCCCAGTTAGATTATACACATTGTTGTCAAGCCTGGTATTTCTCAAATCCTTTTCACATATATCATTAAAAACATGTAGAGTACTACATAATGGTGGATTATAAGTACTGTTACACTTGAATTTACTACCAGAGGTGTTAGCTCCCTGGTTGACATCATGCAAGATATAATGAAGGTTCAATTTTCTCAAATATAATTTAAATTCAACAAGTAGCTTAGTAATATTTACTGAATTACTAGAGATGAAAGAAAAAAACTTTCTTTAAAACAGATATACATACTGAGAAAGTGTTACATTAGTTAAATTCAACACATTAAGACCAAATTCAAAATTCAGTTCCTTCTCTTGTTGTTCTTCCCTCTCCCCTTGCTTTTGTTCTGGGTTTGGTTGGACCATTTGAGGGTCCTTTTGTTGCCTGCTTTGTCCATCAAAAAAGGAACTGGTGTGTTACTGTTATCAGTGTTTGAAACATTGAAAATTGTTATTACCAGTATTACTTGCTGCCATCGCCAACAAATTATTGTTACTACTGGTCTCAGTAGTGTTGGCACAAACAGTTTTAGTTGTCTCAACATTGTTAGTTCCTTCATTGTATAGCACTTCAACACTACTGACCATATCATCACTCCCCGGTTCATTATTTGAATAATATTTCTTAAAAGGAAAGGCTACATGGTTAGCATAGGCAGTCATATCTTTACGGAGTTTCCCCTGCTTCCTCGCAGTAATCAATGCTCTCTGCCTGTCCACTTTAGCCCCTATACCATTCTACAAATGTCCAAAATCCTGAAAACAACTATATTGTTGAATCTTACAATCCAAATCATAATCACTTTCTTGATGTTTTCAGTTTCTTTGACGTAATGTGTGACAAAAACTGCATCATACTAATAGCAGTCTCGTTGAATAAATTCACTAAGCTCTTGTAAAGACAGTCACCAAATGACACACAGTTTGGAAATCTGTAGGCCCTAAGCCCTTTAGGAACACATTGGTGTCTGATACACTCTTCTAAATATAAGATTTCCACCTCCAAAGCCACAAAATGTAGAATACACTTTTCTAATTCGAGAATGTCTTTGCTGCAATTATTAGTGTCATTGAAATTAAATTCAACAGTAACACTACTTGCATTTGTAGTGTTAGGCCCAATATTTACATCCAAGAAAGGATTTTCTATAGATTTAAACACATAATCCAACACACTGCCATCGATGCTAATACTTGGGCCTGATTCCATTATGCTACCAATGACATTATGTTGTCCGTTGGAATCATTCACTTGCACATGCCCACCAGAGGAAACCTCAACAGTCACTTGTGGCCGTGAATGTAGATGCTTAGCAAATCCTTCCTGAATAGCCCCGGTCACAGCCAAAGTGAGATGCTCTGTAAAATGCTGGAAACTATCTGGTACTGGATGAATGGAGAGATTCATAATAATGTCTTGTGAACTATCTTCTGCAGCCATCCCCTTAGGTCACAACAGAAACACTCCAAACTACAAAAACTGGAACAAAACTGAAAACTTAAAGACACAACCCAGAAGATGAAAGGAAGACACAGGCACAGTGCTTTTGAGTGCTTTCATTCAATTTGTTTTTTGAACTTCATCAGAAATGAAAACACTTGAACCTCTCCACATTCAAATACACACAATGCAATCACATGGCTTATTTAGACCAATAACATTCTGATTTTAAAAAGGCAATCAATTAATATCAAAAAGTTAAGTAAAATATGTACACACGAATGTTTAAATGTATATAAGTATTTCAAAACCCTGTGTTACTAATAAAATAATGAACCACAATTGTTCATTTCATTATTAAAAAACACTTAATATTAATACTTTCAATTCTGGTGCTTTGTCTAAATAAGTCATGTGATTGCATTGTGTGTATTTGAATGTGGAGAGGTTCAAGTGTTTTCATTTCTGATGAAGTTCAAAAAATAAATTGAATGAAAGCGCTCAAAAGCATTATGGCAACTTAGGCTTAATGCCATGGAACATCCAGGCATTAATGATTATTGTTCCATTGCCAGAGTGTTGAAAAAAAGGACTACATAAATTTAATATGGGTTGATTGTTGGGAATTTGTTTTTATTAAGATGGAAGTTATTTATTTTTTACAATTTTTACAATTTTTTTATATTTTTTGTATTTGCTTGGTTAATAATGCATTGTATGTGTTCATTCACTACTTTTTGACAATTTGAATAGGTGTTTAATTAGGTAGGCAATTAGTAGTGAATCATGTGATGTTAATTTGCTATAAAAAGGGACGACTTGTTTAATTCTTCCCTCTTATGATGCCCTGAGAATTGCATAGGGCGAAAGCGCTAAGTCAATGCATGTGTTTTTAACCTGGTTTTAACTTTTATGAAGCATTAAACTTTATTTCCATGACAGTGACATCTTTGTGGTGGATTATCTTATCGTTGTTTGTGTTACCCTCATTGGAGAGGTTACATTTTATTGCATTGGTTAACCATCTAGTGATGTAAGTGTTAATCCCCAGTTGGTAGACTTTGTCAATGATACCTGAGTAGGGGAATTGCGTCCAAACCCTAGGACAGATCAAGATAGGCAGAATGCACTATACTACTTTCATGCAACCCTATCACACAGAAATAATGGGCTTTGACAACATCAACATCACAGATCACCTATAGTGTGACTCAGAACATATGACTACCTGTCATGATGTAATACACACTTCAACACACCCTCCAGATGGACTATATTTCCATAGTAGGGTGTACATCCACATGCATCTATCTGAGCGGGCTGGGGACAGCACCTTATGCATGCATGTTTGGACACATCCTGACTCTCCTGATCTGTGAGGTAGAATCATAGTGTCATAGGATCATAGGAGGTTACTAGGCTAATGCCCCTGGGGTGCTTCCAAGCCTAGACAAGAGTTTATCACTAAAAAAGAAACCTCAGTTAGCACCTGTCATCCCTGTCAACAAGGGACAAAGGTGGAACACCTGGGACAAATTTGTGGTTTCCCATCCACTCATCAAGATTGCACTTGAAGAGGATCATTGAGGTACTCTGTTTGACATGTACATGAGAAGTCTATTCCAGAGATGGGGCAGCCTATGGGAGACAAACCTGTCGCTCCAGCAGGTTTTGTTGATGTCACATATTAGATTTAGGCCTATGGAGTGGGTAATGTGTGAGGAGTTAGGCTTACAGATATGGAGCATCTACAGTAGGGCAGGGTCTGATATTGCCTTGTAGGTGAGACACAGATCACCTATGAGCAATCTGTATGATACCAAGTAAAGTGATAGCAATTTGAGCCTGTCCACATAAGACCGGTGTTGGAGGCCATGGATTCTCTTTGTGAGGTATTTCTGTGGCCTTTCCAGTTAGTGCAGGTGTTTGGAGAGGTACATACCAAACACAATGTTATACTCAATTATATGTCTAATGAGGGAGGAGTAGAGATATGTAATAACCTCCTTTTTTCTGGATGCAGTCCCTTTACTTATGAGCTGAACCAAGTAAAAGAATTTTCAGACCACTGCCTCCACATGATGGTCGAATGTGAGATTGTTGTCAACGTGAGTACCTAGGTCTTAGGGGGTTGCTGTTGATGTGGTAATCAGTAGAGGGTGTGCTTTCACCAAATGGTATGGTAATACATTTTTCTGTGTTTAAATTAAGGCCATGACTTTGGCACCAGTTATTTGTAGCTGTCAGACCTTCTTGCAGTATGTTATTGTCATTTGGGGAGTCAATGACAGGACCCAACTTACAGTCATCTGCAAACTTGTTCAGCCACAGGCCATTGGTCATTGCCTGGACCTCTGAGAAGTAGATGCCAAAAAGTAGGGGTCCCAGGACAGATTCCTGGGGAACACCACTAGTAACAGGTCTGCTGTTGGAAGTGGTGGTGCCTATTTTGACCTTGTGGGTCCTATCTTTGAGCCAGTTGGCCACCCATCTGATAAGATTTATTTATTTATTTATTTATTTTACATTGGTTGACTGGGCTAGTCTAGCTGGATACATGTCCATTTTCAGTAGAGGCCCAGGGAGAAAAGCTCCAAAGAACAGAGGTAGTTAAACAAAAACATCAGAAGATCAAGTAATTAATATTACATTCATATTCAAATAAAACGAGCAAAAGGGTTATACATATTGTTTAAAGAGGAAACAGACTTAGATAGATGGACTAACATGGCTACATTGTGGACCCTTACGGGTTTGGGTTGAGTAGAGGCTAGGTGGGCCTGGGATTTTTGCTATTAGTCTGGATTAGAGCAAGGGCATAGCCATTGGGACTTTAGGAGATCTTTGAGGTGTTTTTTGAATTGGTGAAGAGAGGTAATGTGTCTTAGGTTGTTTGGGAGGGCATTCCAGGATTTGCCAATGGAATTGGCATAGAGTGTTTCACCTCCCGAGTTGTTAGATGTAATGGTCTGTACTTGTAGGCTTTTGGATGACCTAAGGGATGTAAGGTTGGAGTAGAGGGTAAGTATTTTGTTCAGTGAGGGGGTTTTGTCTGGATAGTTGATTGTTTTAAATGCCTCAGTGAGTTGGTTGAGTTTGAGAATGTTGGGCAGTTCTAACCATTCCAGTGTCCTTAGATTGTGGCAGTGATGGGTGCGATAGGGCATTCCTGTTATAAATCTGGCTATGTGGTTATAGGTTGTAGATAGTTTATTGAGCTCTCTTTTGTTAAGGAAGGAGAATATCGGGGAGGCATACAGGAGTGTGGAGAGGAGGTGGGTCCGGGCGATGGTTAGTTTAGTGTGCGGGGTTAGGAAGTTCTTTATTCTATACATGGACCCGAGTTTCTTGTTTACCGACTTAATGGTCAGGCTGACATGCGTATCAAATTTAAGCTTGTGGTCTATGGTCACCCCTAGTAGTTTGGTGTGGGAGACAGGCTCGATTATGGTCCCATTATTGGAGGACACGTGGAAGGTGGGGTTGTTGGTATTAGGAGATTCATTTCCTTGGGGGGTAATAGGAGTGGGGAAAAATAGAAGTAATTTGGTTTTGGATGGGTTAAGTAAAAGTTTTAGTTCCAAGAACCATTTCTCAACTAAGGAAAAGCAGTTTTGGGTTGCAACTTGGAGTTTGGCGAGAGAAACGTCTGAGCAGATCAGGGTGGAGTCGTCTGCATATTGAATACAGGTGGCTTTCGGAATGATAGAGTGTAGACCATTTATAAATATGGAGAAAAGAAGAGGACCAAGAATAGATCCTTGGGGAACACCGATATTAGTGGGGAGTAGGTCTGATAGACTATTTTCCCACTGAACCGCCTGTTTTCTACAAGAAAGGTAGTCATTAAACCAGCTTATGGTTGATTTGCTAAGATGAAAGGTTTCCAGTATGTGGATCAACTGTTGGTGATTGACCATGTCGAAGGCTTTGGATAGGTCGAGGAAGAGTGCAGAGGATATTAATTTATTATTGCGATTATGGTTGACTGAGTCAACAAAGGAGAGGAGAGCAGTAGTTGTGCTATGATGGGGGCGAAAGCCGTGCTGGGTGTGAGACAGGAGGTTGTTTCGAGTAAGATGGGTTATGAGTTGCTTGTGAATGCAGCGTTCCATGATTTTGGCTAGAGGAGATAGTATAGCTATGGGTCTGTAGTTTGATGTGTCAGTGGAAGACCCACCTTTATGTAGAGGGATGATATAGGATATTTTCCAGATTGAGGGAATAGAAGCTTCAGAAATGGACCGGTTGATCAAGATTGAAACAGGGTAGGCTATGGCATCAGATGCTATTTGTAGGTAATTGGCTGGGAGTAAGTAAGCCGCTAAGGTGGTTGGTTTGAGTTTTTTCAAGAGGGTTCGAATATAGGAGGTAGGTGTGGGTTGTAGGTTAAAGGAGGGTTGAGTTGGGTCTATAGTTGAGGGTATAGCCGAGGGAGAAGTAGTAAGCTGGCTGGCGAGGGACTGGATGGTCTCTGTGAAAAAGTTAAAAGTGTTGGCTATTTCTTTTTAATCTTTACCAATGAGTTTTTCAGGGGTAGGGGTGGTGGATTTACCTGGATGAAGGAGGTGATTGAAACCAGCCCAGAATTTTTTAGGATTATGCTGGTGTTTATCTTGGAGGTGACAGTAATATTGTTTTTTGTCAGACATAACGGCTGCTTTAGTTGAGTTTCTAAGCTGAAGAAACTTGATGCGATCTAGGGGGGTTTTAGAAGTTCTCCATTTGTACCAGGCCTTGTCTCGAAGTTTAATTTTGGTTTTAGTATCTTTTGTTAGCCAAGGTGCGATGCGTACCTTAGTTCTAGTAAGACGCTTAGGAGCATGAGAGTCAAGTATCTTGAGGAAAGTGTCATTAAAATATGACACACTCTCATCTAAGGGTAGAGTTTTTAGGATGGACCAATTGCATGCTTTGAGGTCTGCAAGAAAATGGTCTGGGACAAAATTCTTACTGTTCCTAACTAGTCTGGATTGTGGATGATTTGAAGTCGGACATTTGTGTTTTATAATAAAGGTAATAAGGTGGTCACTAAGGTCGTTGGGAAGGGTCCCTGCAGTATAGTTATTTGGAGCCTTGTTAGTAAGAATCCTGTCAATGATGCTGTCCTTTTGTTGAGCATTACCAATTCTGGTGGGAGATAGAATATTTTGAGAGAAGCCATGTAAGTTGATGGGGAGAGGATTTGGGGGTTCGGAGTAGAGGGGCCAGTTAATATTAACGTCCCCTAGTATTATGGTTTCCTGGGGATAGTTGGTAGCAAACCAACTGAGGATTTGTTCTAGGTTTTCGACATTTTTGCCTGGTGGTAGATAAGTTACTATGAGATTAATACTTTTTTGGTTGTTTAGGATAGGGATTAACACCAAGTTGTGTTAGCTTTTCAATGATGCCTGAATGGGGGGTTGTGTCAAAGGCCTTGACCAGCTCAAGGTAAGCTGTATGTACTGACTTTCCTTCATCTAGGGCCTTGGTGACAGTCTCAAAGAACTCAACTAGGTTCAGTAAGCAAGATCTGCCCCCGATGAATCCGAATTGGGTAAGGTCAAGTGTTTGGAGATTGCCTATGTCCTTGTTTATGAGATCCATAATAACATGCTCCATGGCTTTACAGATCAGACTTGTCAAGCTAATGGGACAATAGTTTCCCAGGTCAGTAGTGGCACCACTTTGTGCAAGGGGATGACAATGGTGTCGCTCCACTCTGCTGGAATGAAGTGTGTAATTGACTGTGATTGAATAGGGTGATCAGTTGTGAAGCTAGCTCTTGCTGGAGATGGTGCAGAATACAGCCTGAGATATTATCAGGCCCCATGTAAGCTGTGTTCTTTGCTTTGGATAGGGCCTTTAACACATGATGTGAGGTGTGGGACAAGTATCAGGGATGTTCACTGGGCCTTTTTAGGGCAATAAGGGGGTGAAGTTTACACTGAACCTATCAGCTAACAGGTTGGCTAAGTCAGCAGGATCAGTGTAAGTGGTACCATTAAGTACTAATTCGGAACAAATTTGGGCTTTGCCATGGAGGGTCCTAAAGTAACTGAAGAAGGACTTGTGGTTTTCTTTTGCTTTGGAGGCTAGTTTCAACTCATAACTGGCTTTGGAGTCTGAGGAACTGATTCTGCAAGGGTCTCTCAGTGCAGCGACAGTTTTAACACCTCTGCAGTAGTGTGTGGGGGGGACTCTCAATTCCACTGGAACTACAAAAGAAACCACCGAATAAATACCTGAAATTTAGTTACTTTTCTTGCTGTAGCTGGGTAACTTCTAAGTATAGTGTAAATCAAGGTCTGAGCCAAACATAAATGAGGGTGATTAGAAATAGAAAAGAAGCAGTCCTTTTGCAGAAAGTAAAGAATATAGCAGTGACCCTCCCAAATCCCATTAAATGTCAATGGCATGGGAATTCAAAGTTACTTCCTTATGTCTGGCATGAGTCATACAAATTATTACAGGAAAGAGAAAGGCTTTAGGGAGTACAAGATCACATTGATACTTCAAGCCCCATTGGTAGCCATGTTGTGGAAAACAAACTAAAATTACAAATAAAGCACTTAGAGTGATTCTGGGGTGTTATAATAGGCCAGGAAACAAAGATAAAGTAAAAAAAAAACTGTTTTTTTAGTTCTATGGTGGAATTTTCCTTTTCCTTTAAACTCAGTAACTAAGGACCCTCAATCCTCACCACTGTCTCCGGTAAGGGAGTGTCATGAAAGCAGGGATAGAGTACATAATTTTCCATAAAGGTACATTGGAAACAGGCTCCAAACCTGGAACTGAACTATTTGCTTCAATCCAGATCCCCAAATGAGTCTTCACACTACTCACTGCAGACACTGTGTCCCAGTTCTATGTATTTGACATGCTCAGTCTTAAATATTTGATAATCACACATACAAACACTCTTGGAAAAGACTGGCAAATAATTACCTGCTGTGTCCTCTTTCCCAAATTACATGGTAGCACTGTCACCAGTCAAACTACCACAATACCCTTCAAAAAGGATATTGAATTATATTGATTAAATTAAATATTGCTATAACAGGTAGCATGCAATCCAAGCAATAAGGCCTTTCAGAGAGAACCTGGCATTATCACAATAAGCATAAACACTCTCAGGTTGCTAAAAGTACATTTTAAATAACCAGCCACAATATAAAGTAGTAAAACATTTAGTAAATAAAAATGATTTAAATATATATATACACTGAATAACTGATTTCAATAAACCACAAAGTTTCACAAACAGGAATTATGAAAGTAACACTGTAGGATAGGTTTCACACTGGTTTTAGAAAAACTCTAACTGTAGCTCTCTAACTGTTTAAAGATTAACTGTCCCTGTCTAATCTAATTAACTCAGCAAGGCAAGATGATACTCTTGCTTTTGCTGGGTAAGATAAGAATATATGTCCACTCTTCAAGCTGTTGTCTCGTCGTCAGCAACTGGAATAGCAACTCCTACTCTTTCTGCTGAACAGCTCTGGAAAAATCTTGAGTGATAACTACTCATCTGAAAAACAACCAATGACTACTGATCTCAACTGCAACTACACTCAGCTGCACTGCACTGCAACTGAACTAACTCAGAACCTGCTTTTTATAGCAGATTTTTTTAACATCACAGAAAGCTAGAATGAGAATTCTACTCTCTCATTTCAGACATTTGAAAAGTAAACAAAACAGCTGCTGTGGAGATTCCATTCCTTTCAGCTCTGGCACATGATGCTATCACCTTCAGTTCAGCTGACTGCACAAACTGCATTCAGAATTCTTTTTTAAAAGAAACATGTACGTTTGGTGAGCCAGAAAATCACTGTTTGATTCAAACATTTCACATAAACCAAAGCAATAATACAAAAAAATAAACTTATTTACAAAATTGTAGCTACTCATGCTGGCATTTATAACACAGGATAATTTATAATTAATTTACAAGTATTTATAAAACTGCAGCCAGGCAAGCTAGCACATATAACACTATCTGATATCCTCAAAGCCTTACAGCTTATATGACACAGACATCTTCCCATTGTTATGTCACCTTGCATGGTGCTATGAGGAGATGTGACCAGTGTTCCTGCTGCAACTGTCTTCCTTTTTGATTTCCTCATGTGTGGTACATTACAATGTTTCACATGTCCTCCTTCCTGGTGTTCATCCCTAAACATCATATGTATGTCCCTATTCAATAAACACACTTACTATGACTGTTTCTTATAAATGCCAAACCATGTAGCATTACAGATCACTGACACAACCTGTACAGACTGCCTGGAATGGGATTCCACAATACACTATCCTGTCCTGTGGCTGCAACACAACATTAATATATGAAAACACCTGGTGGTCCAAGTGGCATTCTGTTCAATCTCCCTAGCCCAGTATGCTGGAGTGTACACATACACTGTCCTCTCCTGTCTCTGCAGTATAATACATTAATATACGAAAAATCCTGATGGTCCCTGTGGCATTCCATGCAATCCTGAAGCCCAGAATGCTGGATTGTACACATGCACTGTCCTGTTCTGTCCCCGCAACATAATACATTAATATATGAAAAACCCTGGTGGTCCTTGTGGCATTTCGTGCAATTCCAATAACCCAGTTTGCTATACTGTAACTAAGCAATCCTGTCACCTGCTTCCTGTCACCTTTAGGCTTTTGAATACTGGCCAAGGCTTTTGCCACCCTCATAGTGCCTTCTTTAGGCAAGGCTCTAAAGATAAACCCACCACCATAAATAGCACAAGTAACCAAAACATGAGGGTAATGTTACTCAACGCCAGAAGTCTAAACCTCAAAATGCATGCACTCGAGGCACTCCTCAGTTTGGAGAACATCGATAGTTGTGCAGTAACAGAAACCTGGTTTAAAGCTCCAGAGAGCACCTCAGAGCTACCAGGCTGTAACTCATACCATACTTTTTGGTCACAGAACCTGGACCAAAACACAAAAGGTGGGGGTGTATCCATATTCATCAAGGATACCCACACCTCCAGGTTAGTGGCACAGCACAATGCCTCAGAGGTCATCCATGTGCAACTAACAACGGGCAAAACTGCAATTCACATTGTAGCTTGCTACAGATCACCCACCATGACACACCACCCCCATTCCACATTTCTGGAGACACTGGAAAATATTAAGGTCCTACCAAATGCCCTAATATTTGGTGATTTCAATTACCCAAACATTAACTGGGAGAACTACTCAAGTACTAACTCCTTTGCCCAATGCTTCCTAGAATTTATAAACTCAAATGCCCTGGATCAACTGGTCAACACCCCCACCAGAGTTGACAACATATTGGACCTGGTCATCACCAACATGGGCGACTGGTGTTCTACACCAGAGGTCAAACCCTCACTGGTTAGATCAGACCATAGACTATTCACACTGGATAGCCACATTCTGCCCCCACCCCCAATCAAAGAAACCACAGTGAAAAACTTTCCAAAAGCAAACTTCACATTACTTAAGACCGAGGTGGAAAGGTTCATAGCCCCCATGCTAAAGGACAACGCTGTCCAAGCTGCTGAATCCCTTGCAAAGGCACTCTATGAGCACCTGCAAGAATGCATGGATTGTGCTATCCCATGCAAAACCAAAACTCACTCCAAGAAAAGGAAACCAGTCTGGTGGACCCCAGCCATAAACAAGCTATACAATAGAAGGAGGAAATTAGTGCAGAAAAGAGTAAAATCCCAAGAAGGAAAGACATCCCTGTTCACTATCAGCAAGAAACTACATTTCTTCATAAAATCATCCAAGGCTAGTTTCAAAACAAAAATTGCCAAGGACTCCAAAGATAACCATAAAGCGTTTTTTAGCTATGTCAAAAACCTAAGTGGAAACTCAGATTCTGAGTTAGTGCAGAATGGCACAAAATACACTGAACCGACTGATATTGCCAACATTCTGGCAGAATAGTTTAGTGCAAACTTCACCCCTTCTCACCACCTAAAGAGTCCATAACCATACTAGAAGAATGTAGGGCCCTAGCAATGACTGACACACAGGTTAAAACAGCCCTATCCAAAGCCAAAAATACAGCTTCAGTGAGACCAGGCGGTGTCCCAGGCTGTGTGTTACATGAGCTCCAAAATGAACTAACCCCTCACCTAAACACACTGTTCAAACTCAGCCTCACTACAGGCTATGTACCCACAGAGTGGCACACAGCAACAGTTATCCCGCTCCACAAAGGTGGAGCCAAAACGGACCCTAGGAACTATCGCCCAATAGGCCTGACTAGCCTGGTCTGCAAAGCTATGGAGCGCATCATCATGGAATTCATTAACAGAGACATTGGGAACCTTCAAACATTGGACCCTATCCATTTTGGCTTTGTTAAGGGCAGATCATGCCTCCTAAACCTGGTGGACTTCTTTGAGACAGTTACCAAGGCTTTAGATGAGGGAAAGGAGGTCCACACAGCCTACCTAGACCTTGCAAAGGCTTTGAACACCATTCCCCATTCTGGTATTATAGACAAGCTCGCCAGCCTGAACATAAACCCCTACATCATGAGATGGATTGCCAGATGGTTCACAGATAGAACCCACACGGTGAGACTTGCAGGCTCAAGGTCCGACTCTAAACCAGTTATAAGTAGCATTCCCCCAGGGCTCAGTCCTGGGACCCCTCCTGTTCAGTATATACTTCTCAGAGGTACAGGTAAGCACAGGAGAACTATGGCTGACCAAGTTCGCAGACAACTGCAAACTGGGAACGATAATTGACTCTCCATCTGATACAGACATCCTCCAGAAGGGTCTCACTGAGACAGATACCTAGTGTCAAAATCATGGCCTCAAGCTAAATGCCAAAAAGTGCATAGTCATCCCCTTTGGAAAAAACAAAGTACCCGCGAACTACCACATACATGGTAGTCCCCTAAATACAGAAAATGTAATAAGGGATCTGGGGATCCAAGTAGATAGTAATCTCTCCTTTGATAATCATATTGCCAAGGTGGTTAGAAAATCCTTCTATGTGGCTTACCTAATCACAAAAGGGTCCGCATCTGGAACAAAAGAGGTTATTGTGCCCTTCTATTCATCACTCATCAGACCCATCATAGAGTACAACGCCCCATTTGAGATGTACCTTACAAGACACTTGCAATAGCTGGAAAGACCACAGAAGTACCTCACAGAAAGGATTACTGGCCTCAAACATATGCTCTATGCAGCTCGACTGAAGAAACTCCAGCTGTACTCAGTAGCATACCGCTTACTCAGAGGTGATCTCTGCCTGACATACAAGGGCATTTCCAGCCCAGAATTGATGGACATGCTCCACAAAAAAAAAAAAAAAAAAAAAAATCCCCGAGAGCCACACGCACTAGGGATCTAAACCTCACCACAATGATAAATAGGACATGCTGGAGGGCTAGATTCCTGCCCCAGAGACTCCCCATGTTTTGGAGCAGGATTCCAATCTACATTAGGCAGAGACCCTCACTAACACTCTTCAAGAGAAACCTTGATGAGTGGATGGGAAACAGAACATTTACCCCGGGATCACTGCAGTGGCTCTGCTGGACAGAGGCACAGGGAGCTAATGGCTCTGCTGGACTGAGGCACAGGCAACTAATCTAAGGGGGCAACGAAAGCCAACACAATCTGGCTAGGCTTATAGATGCCCTTGGGCAGATAACTTAGTACTTACCTATGAACCTATGAACCTATGTTTGCCATCCATGTTGCTTTACATGGTTTCCTGGCTGCCATGAAACCCTGCTTGTTTGCATTTGAAGGTGAGCCAGAACATGAGTATTCATTAAGTGCTGTTCCTCATTGCACAAACAGCTAAACTCCATGAAGGCTTCTCGAGAAGTCTACATGGAGTTTATTGAATCCCAGGGACAGTGAAAATCAGAGGAAAAAATATATGTCTGTGTGTATGTGTGTGTGTGTGTGTGTGTGTGTGTGTGTGTGTGTGTGTGTGTGTGTGTGTGTGTGTGTGTGTGTGTGTGTGTGTGTGTGTGTGTGTGCGTGTGTGTGCGTGTGTGTGTGTGTGTGTGTGTGTGTGTGTGTATTTGTATGTATATATGTGCCTATATCTTCATATATATCCATATATATAAAAATAAATCTTCCTGAATACAAGATACCCCTTTCTTCATACAAACAAAATTGCAATATAAATTAAAATTAATCTTCTCTTACCAAGCAATTGCACAGTAATTCACAAACCATCATTAGATTGTTTTAGAGAAGCTGAAGAATTAACTTAGCAAAGTTAAACCCCTATCACTATTTGCCATAGGAAATCACTTACAGAGTGATTTTTCAAGTGTGAATTTTTTCTGTTGTATGTTCTGTTCTGTATGTTTAGGGATATGTTTGGAGATGCACCATGTAAGGGAAAGAAGCAAGGGGATGGTTCCCTTGGAAAAATGCTTAACATTTAAGCTTTCATGGGGTTGAATTTTTGAGCAGTAGATTGGTGAATTGGTTGCTTGTTGACTTGTAACTTGAGTCATAGTGATGTTCAACATTCAGTACTGTGTAGTTACTTAAATTCTATAACAGGTGGCCATACGTCAATGGATTGTACCACTTCACCACATCTTGTCCATGCTTAGATTACAAAAAAATTGGCAGTAAAAACTTATGTTGCATGAACTTAATGCTGTGTACTTCTGACAGTACAAGCAAATGCAACACCATAAAGTAAGAATTGTCTCTAGGGCAGTGATGGTGAACCTATGACATGTGTGTCTAAGGTGAAATGCCTCAACATTTTGGGTGACACACCAGCATTCACCAACACCCAAGTTACCAAAGAAACTGCTTTTGCATTTGTTGCTTGTGTGAAGTGCATTGAATTATTTTGTGTCAGGAGCCAGTTCAACAATACTGCTGCAGTGGTAAGGACATTATTAACTTCAGCTACTATTTCGGTATACTTTCTTGATAGAGTCTGCAAAGGGCAGTGCTGACATTGTTTTCTCTTTATGGTTACACTTCTGTTAAGAGCAAGTAATCTGCATTTCCAGGAGTGTGCTGTTTTTACATTCCTCTCAACTGTCTCTCTTAATCCCTCCTAAAAGTGACAACTTTTTACACTTAATAATGACAATAATTAGATTTACAGACTAATTTTCCTTCAGAAAATATATATTAATTCACATTTATTTTTTTTCTGTCAGTGTCTCAAATTAATAGTACTAGTAGTTTAAAACTGTCCATGTCTCTTATTTCTAGATTTGTCCCTGAGTCTGTTGAGATTTATCTGTGATGTACTGAGCCATTCTGTTTTATTTATTTTTATTTATTTACTTATTTTATTTTTTTGTTTGGGGGGATGACACGCAAGCAGAGTCAAGTTAGGAATTTTCCGTATTTTTGACATACCGAACCCAAAAGATTCACCATCACTGCTCTAGGGGGATTCCCAAATTCCCCATTGTGCATTACTTTCTTATTCTCATTGCAAAGTCAATGTACCTTGTTGAAAGACTGCATTGAAAAGCCTCTCACATTGTTTCTCTGCAGGGCTGTGAGACTGGAGTAACAAATGAGCAGGTACAAATGAGCAACAGAATGTCATTCATATGTCTCTGTAGAAAAAAGTAACATGAATAAATTCCAAGATAAACTGTTATGCTTAAGCAAATAAGATATGAGCTTGGGTGATCCACAAATCTGTCTCTAAGCATGATAAATGCATTTATTTTAATATATTAATATCGTTTGTTAACCAAGTTAATCTTATAGGCTGAAATCTATTTCAGAAAGTGGAACACCAAGACAACCTACAAAGGCAATCAGCATGCAAATCAAAAAGGTAATAAGACAGTTAACATCAAAACTGAAGCAGCAAACATATTGCAATGACTGTGCATGTACTTACAAATATGCACTTGTGAGCCAATAAAAGCAGATTTCTTTCTAGAAATTTGATTCACATCAAGGACAAATTATTTGAATGATATCAGTATCTATAAATTATTTTTTTTATTTATTTAGCTTTTGATTTAAACCAGTGGGAAAGGAGGTTGCAGATTTTGAAAGTAACATTTTGCTGCACTGCTGAACAGCACAGGAATGGAATACATAGGAAGTCATTAGTTGGGAGGCAAGGAAAAATCGGAATGTGCAAGAAATTTGGAAGTTCACTGAACTATGTGGGAAGGAATTACATGAATATAAAACAACATTGCTAAAATGTCATTGATAATGGATGCTGCAGAGTTTCCAAAACAAATCTTAATATAGTGTGTTGTTTGCAAAACGGCACCATAGGTTTCAGTTTGGCTTCTAAGAGGAGAAAAATTAACACATTAATGGAAAGAATATGTCATTATAATACAGATCTGACCACTTGCCATTAGAAAATGTGCAAATCTCACAATGCTCCTGTATAAATACAATAGTATGGGGGATAAGGTAGGGTTATGTATACCTTAAAGTGTTACCTAGACATTGATTGGGTACACCCATGTAAATGCAAGGTGAAGGATAGAAGTGCTAGAAGGATATGGCAGACATCTTCTAAGTATCATGAAATTCCCAGTTTAAAAATAGGATGAAAAATAGTCCAAAACAAGGAAGCAGCCTACAAAACTATTCTGAGGGATGTATGAAAAGACATTTTCAGAGAAAGGTGAAATAGTCCTGGAAATGCCTTTTGTAAAGTTATCTGTAATTTCAAAAAATGATTGAAATTAAAAAGTGCCTGGAATAGCTCTTTAAGTAGAGTATATAGCAAAAGGAAAAATAAGGAGGCTAAATTTAACATCAAGTTAGCTATAAACAAACAAATGCTGAGTACTGCCTAAATTTGTTGCTAAGGGGCGATGCCTGACATATTATGTCTGGGTATTAATACCTTATAGCTTGAGAAAAAGTGGGTGATACAGGACCATTTATATTATAAATTAAGTCTGACCATACACATGCAAGGCATTACAGACCTTCAACATTTCCTTCAATATCAAATTCTACTGAATGCAGTGAGTAAGTATTATGGGAGATTTCTATGGATGGCTTATATACATACACAATAAAAAGAAGATTAAAACTAAAATATTGCTAACAGTCCGTACACTGAAGCAGCCTGTTTCTCTGATCTGCTGATATGGTGCTACCTCAAGTTCCAGGAAAGTTCCATTGAGGGAAGGACTTGCTGTGGGTTGGTGGGTATATGTGTGTGTTGGGATCTACTTCACAATGCTGAAATTTCGGAATGCCAACAAAAATATGGCCGACACCATATGACCAACACCCAAAATCTCGATATTGTAAGTAGACCATATAAAAGGAAAATAAAATTTCCTTTCAACTGCTTTCAACTCTGTCCCCCACACCCCCTGTAACTTTAATATACCAACTCTGAGATCGCACTACAGTGCAGGAATGGAAATCTATCCATTCTGCACTATAGTGAGATGCCGGTTCCGCATTGTCGGCATTCTGAATGACGATCATATAGTGTCGGTCATATGGTTGTCGGCATTCTGGAGTGTCGGCAATGTCAGGTAGACCCGTGTGTTGGGGGGAGGTCAAATGATTGATTCACTTTCATATGGAGTGTGACATAACACTCATTGCTATATTATATGACTATCAGAAGTAGAGAGGCATTACCTCTCAACTATGCAGATTTTAGCAGAATGCACACATTTTTGCCTCATATTTTTGATTTGTTCCTGATAAAATGTGTGTTTTTCTGGCAAATTGCTAAGGGTTTAAGTCACTGAATAATGAAATATTTGAATTTCAGACTTCATATCCTTCAGAAAACGCATGTTAAGTCTTATTATTCTAGCAACTTTAAAGTTTACAAAAGCATTATTTAAAATCTGTCCCTATTTTGTGCCTATATGATCCCATTATTTTAAGCTTTCTGCAAATTTTTTGCTCTAAGAAGTTGAGATGTATGCATTAACCAGATATGTCAAACATTTAGCTGGGATCCCATACACCCAGTAGGTGACTGAGTAAAGCAAGATTTATAGCATGCCTACACCTCCATGTGGTTATCTTATCTCATTTATGGTGGTGCTAAAGAGTATATCAAAAAAGTAACAGTCTGTTAAAATATTATGAGTACTAGGCAGAAGTAATAGTGCATTCACATGCATTTCTTTCTTCCTGTAGGATGTATTCTGTCTCAGACATGGCAAGAAGAAATACATGGAGGAAACAAAGGGAGAAATAATGGGTTTATAGACAGAAGCCTGGCTGCCAAAAATCAAAAGAAAACTGTAAACAAACAATAATTAAATAAAACAGCAGAGCTTGACAGAACGTTCTTTACTTGTGCACTTGTCATTTGTTTGTTTGAAGAACTGAACTGTTCACATTTTTTGTAGACATGATAAATGTTCATATGATTATCTAACTTGCTCTTTTTAAATGCTTGTTTGGCGAGTTTCTGTGAAATGTTCTGCTGTCACTTTTAGGACCTGTGAAAAATGCGGGGGCAGGGTGGGTGTTGCTATGGTCAGAGGCAAGATTTACAATGCAGAGGGCTATCTTTTGTTTTTGTCACTCACTGAGAGCCTGAAAGGATCTGCTAACTTGTAAATGAAGTAGTAATAGAAAAGAGCAATGAATGAGCTGCTGTTCTGTCTTACAAATGGTTATTAGTGAGCATGGCATTGCGGCGCTAACATTTTATGTAAAGGAGAAGGGGTTCTACAGTTCCACGTCAGTGATTGTGGTATAATGCCTGCCTGTAGCTAGAAATGCTAAATGTTTGCTGTTGAACAAAATTATGTCCCCTATCAAATGCCAGTTTCTTTAGTTATTCTGTATGTGGGATATGGGTGATTTATTCTTTCTATTACAGTGTATGAAACTGTGACTGATGATTGCTTGTATTCCAATCAAAAAACTCAGATGTGACAAGTGAGAAATTAGCTAGTTATCTTACAAGCCAAACATTTTAACCAAAGCTAATGTACTCTCACCTTTAGAATATGCAAACCATCAGTATATCACAGTCCAGGAGAAAAAAGTCAAATTATTGCATTATTTTCTAACATAATTGGCAGTGGTTATGCTAGCTGTGTTCTTCTTGCTTGTTTTGCTTTACATAGGCATTGAAAGCCATTATGATAGATATCAAAACATGGCTGCATTCCAAACTCTTGAGATATAGAGAGACAAAGCTCTATCAGCCAGTCGACCCATGTTCAATTAGTAACCAAGCACTGGATGAACTGCCCAGAAAAGAGAGAGAGAGAGAGAGAGCATAATCAAGCCTGATTTGTGAGGTATATACCCAGGGTGATAACTCTGGGTTAAAATACCTGAGAGAGAAAGAGGAATAACAGTCAGTGCTTGCTTTCAAGAGACTGTGGCATATAAGTGGATGGTTCTAGCACAATATAGAGACCTATCCTTCTTGCAATCTATTGCTTTTTATTCATTGAGGTATAGCAGATACATTTCTTGCATGAAACTCAGGAGAGAAGACTAATAGTGGCTGCAGAGTTAAATTTACCAGAAACAGACTGGAATAATATTTATTCAACAACATTAGTAAGGAAATTATTCACAACATATGTTAGGGAGCAACAATTGCTTCAGACTGTAAAAATAGACTACCAGGGAATGAAACATACTAGACATTTTTGTTTTTCTAAAAAAATTACTGTTACTTCATGTCAAGATTTACCACCATTGATGTTCAATTACTATAAGGTTGCAAAGTTTAATTTTTGGTATATATTTCTGCCAAACTGAAATGTAAACTAATGCACAAAAGATTAATAGCAAATGATATGGAAGCAAAACAGTCCCTATATAAAACTATTTGGAGTAATGCTTTCAGTCAAAAAACTGCAAAAAGTATGTGGAAAGCTCTGAAAGAGAAATTTCTCAAATGCAAAAAAAAAAAATGTAACATCAGGATCTAGGCATACAACTTCAGGAGGAAATATTTTCATAAGAACAAGATACTTGATTAAGGGGAGAGACAAAAAAATATAAAAATGGAAAAGAGGTCAAACTACAGCTTTTAAAACTCAAATAAACAAGATAGATAAATGAAGTAAATACAGTAAGAGACAAGATCAAGAAAAAATTTGTATAAAATTTATATAAAAATATTGGTCATAATAGGAAACTATTTTATAGATATATAAGATGTAGAAGGAGTAAAGACTTAGAAATTGATAAACTATGTGTAGATTCTAAAATTTATTCTCAGACACAACAGATTATAGATATATTTACAACATGATAAATTGTCCTACTGATATCCGCATAACCTCAGATACTGAAATCACATTAGATTGTATTTAAAAAGAACTACTCTCACAACTAACTCGGTATACTTAATTGTATCTTGCTTTTTCACAAAGTTTGATTCTTTTCTGTTCTAGTGTTTCTGTTAAATTATATAGTCTCTAGTATGATAGTGGAGCTTTCCTCCTCAACCGTCTGTAGAAAATATACATGTATCAAGCCACACAAGCCCGGCAATACTGTACATTCAATTTTACTTTACTTTTCTTTTGTCATTATTTTGTTTGTTTTACTGTTTGATTGATTGTTATTGTTATTTTTACTATTGTATCTTTTTAAACTGTAAAGGTATAGTATGATAGTGGAGCTTTTCTCCTCGGGCCTCTGCTGAAAATGGACATGTATCCAGCCAGACTAGCCCGGTTAACAAATGTAAAATAAATAAAAAATAAATAAATAAACTACACAAGCTCGATACAAACAAAATATAGGGAGGAGACAGAATTCGTAATAATTACCTGGGAAAACTTCAGCAAGAATTTACAGTACCATTCTATTCATTATTTACTAGGTGGCATAAATATGGAAAAATTCTTCAAGATTGGAAACATGCATCAGTTGAACCTGTCTTTAAGGGAAAGGGAGGTAGGGCAAACCCAGAATCATAAAGACCAACCCCGGGATTCATGAAGCTTGAGCCAGATGCAGGCGTAATAAAGCCAAATATGGCCATCGAGCGATTCAAGTACGATCCAATTCCACGTTCACTACCGGCATATGCCAAAACTGCGCAGCCCTCAGCATATGTATGCTAATCACCCCATGCGCAGTGGTGCACCATGCAAGTGAAGGCAGATACTGATTCATGAAGTGCTGCAGGTGTAGCGTAAGCCCACGGAAATGTAAACCAAAAAACACGGTTTACATTTTCCCAAAGAGAACATCTGAGCTATGGAAGCGGACCAGACTCATGTATTACAAAGTTAACATATGCCAATGGCTAAATACACAGCCAATGGCATAAGAAAAGATGCACAACACCTAAAAAACAACATTTAATGTCATGTCCACAGTAACGCACAGTACAACTGCAGGGCATGTGTGCGCAAACAGGAACATAAAGAAAATATATAAAAATGTCATAAAATCGCAATGTAATACAAATCAGGTTTTCACCATAATACACAATGGTAGGCATGGAACATCACAACCAAGGTGCAAGGGTTGCTAAGGGCCTGCGACAGTTTTTAGTTTGTTAACTATGAATTAGTAGTCAATGCCATGCAAATGAGGCAGGTAATACTGAATCGCAAACATCCCACTGGATGAAGGATGTACCATACAGCGCAGCGCTATAACAACGAGGAGTGGCTCAGTAGAGATACATGACATCAGCAGAGGGGTGTGCCACCATAGCAGTAAGCACATTGGAGCAATGCAAATCTGGCCTGGCCATTGCTAAGCAAAGCTGCAGGACAGGGGTGGGGAGGAAGGTTAAGAATCGCTTAGCTGAGAGCACACATGGTGCCCGAAAGCGCATGTGTACGGGGATGAAAACGTGCCTGAAACCCAGTAAGTGGATGCACGTGCCGCGAACAATAGCACAAACAGGAAGGTCAGGGGAAGAAAAGAAGAAAATGCCGAAGTAGGGTAATTGGAGTACTACTGAGCAATTAACACCAATCAACTCACAGCGGCCAATCGACGGCAGCTGACAAGTCTGCTCACAGAAACCTGCAAAACAGGATAGGGGAGGCATTGGATTGCAAAAAAAGGAGGGGAGGCATTGGATTGCAAAGATGGGAGATCTGTCATAGCAGAGCAAAGCAAACCGACAGTAGACCAGCAATAGCACACATTACGCAAGATAAGCCAGGTCTAGGAAAGTACAAATGAAAGCAGGATGCTGGATGCATGCCAGAAAATGGTAGGTGGAACATGCAGAAATGTAAAGGGAAGGTCAAAAGGTAATCCATGGCAGCCAAATGTAATTCAACACCAAAGGCACCGCAATAGTAGTTCCGGTAGTAAAACACATAAGATACCCTGTAGCTACGATCGTACATACACACCCTATGACATCATCAGTGTTCACAGCACAATAGTATAAAGTGTGAAAGCACCCTACACACACCTGTGTATTCCCAAACACTGCACCATAGGTGTAAACACATGGGGAACTTTTAAAATGTACATGTTGGGAGCTGACATAGCTGTGATTCATCAGCATGTGTTAGAGACTGACGATGTTGTGGAGCATGATGCCAACAGCCACTGCAGGCCCCGGAGGAGGAGAAGAGTGTTCAGACCAAGGGTAACCTACCAGGGGCTTCATGATCTGGAGATAGTAGAGTGTTACAGGGTGGACAGGGACATCTTACAGCAAATTGTGGAGCTGTGCTGGCCACGTCTGAGAACCAGAAACAGCAGAGGGGTACCCATCCCAGTGGACACGAAGGTATGTGTAAGCTTGCGAATACTAGCCACAGGTACCTTTCAAAGGCCAACTGGAGATATAATGGGGATCTCACAGGCATCAGCATCCAGGGTAATACCCCAGTTCCTGGATGCCATGTTACCACATGCCAATGAGCATATATACTTCCCCCGAACTCAGGAGGAGTTGGCCAGCAATATGCATCACTTCTACCATGTGGCACACTACCCGGAGGTACTGGGTGCGATAGACTGCACGCACATACAAATCAAGTCACCACCCGGTGAGCATGGTAGGCGCTACATAAACCACAAGTGATTACACTCCATCAACTGCCAGGTCGTGTGCAATGCCCAGGGCATTATCATGGATGTGTGTGCTGGCAGCCCTGGAAGCTACCATGACTCCCATATCTGGCATGCCTCACAGCTGTTTCAGGTATTTGTCAGGGGGACATCCCACATGGCCACCTTGTGGGGGATGCTGGCAATGCACTGGAGCCGTGGATGATGACTCCCATTAGAAATGCACACACCCATGCAAGAACGCCATAATGAGGCAGACACACAAACCAGAATCATCATAGAGCATGTGTTTGGGATGCTGAAATCACAGTTGCAGCACTTGGACACATCTGATGGAGCCTTGCATTACTCTCCAGGCACGTGTGCCCACATCATCATAGTATGTGCCATGCTACATAATATGATCCTGCAAAAAACAGCTGCAGAGCTGCAGCAGGGACAAAATGGTGAAGGCCCTTATAGCCCACTGCATTTGCCAAGGCCATTACAGGCACAGAGGGATTCAGATCACAAACACACTGTGCCAGCCCCAGTAGGCAGACGGAGGCATGCCCAATATGCCTATGCCTTTGCAAAGAGGGACCGTACAGCAGATACTCTGACAGTGTAGGCCCCTACGGACTGACACACCTCTCCACCTGCACACACAGTAAAATGGATGGCACACAAACACGACCACCTGTAAATTGTAATGTATAGGTGGCCCACTGTGTGAATCCTACATAGGCTGCCCTCAAACATTGTACACACAACAGCTATTGGAACATGGGAATGTCAACACCTGAACAGTACATGCGCCTATCAGCATATGTTGGTGCTGTGTGTATAGGTTCCCAGGTACATCGATAGGTACACGGCCGATTGTCAGAGGCCATACACCAAATGGGGCAAACAGTATGTGCTGTTGCCACAACATCGAGTAACCAACTGTCGCTTAGTGGAGAAGAGGCAATCACAGGAGCACATGTGTGTAAGCACTGTTCTGCACACACTCAGCATGGAGTCCCTGCTGCTTTAATGAGGGGCTCCACATAATGTAATCATGGATGTTGTGTCAAGGCATGGGGTGTACCCATGACAGGTATTTGTCACCCCAGCATGCTCCACCTATAGTCGTTTGAAGGTGTAGCACAGTATCATGTGCGGCTCACTGTGATATACATACCCAATGCTGGAGCACATCCAGTAAACATCACATGGACATACCATTAACTGGACTCATCTATATGTAAACTAACTGAGTTACCCATGTGAGTTCAGTATGGAGTAACAGCCGTAGTATACTCCACATACAAAATGACATAACACGTGTACAAATCCCAGATGTCCAAATGTTAAATGCAGTGACCGTTGTGCATGTTCCCGGTCCCACGTCCTGCAAGGGATGTAGCATAATCCCGAAGGCACGAGTAATGCATGTTGGATGCAGGTCATCAGATAATGTTTAGCACACGTTAGCGGGAATATGTGTTGCCCACTGCTGGTAAGTGATGTTTAAATATGACTATACGGATATGTGCGAAACAGGGCTAAGCTTCTCCGAATATCGTGCAGATCACGGTCAGTGATGTCCAGAACAGGTGAAACCAGCATTATTCACCCCTGTACTAATAGCACCTGCTCTGAAGGGTAAAACGACCACTGCCAGGAGTAGAACACGCAATCATGTATACAATCACCTAACACTATTGCTAGCCAATATGTACCTATGGTAGGGTTGCCACCTCTTCAAATGACCAATGTGGGACATACATCAGACGTCTGCAGGCCAACACATACACCTGGCCAGTACGAAAATCAGAACTTCACTGTTTTGCCTAGATAAAAGCTTATTCTTGTAATGTTTACTTATTCTGTTTCTATAACATATAGGTGGTTCAGATACAGAATAACTGTTTTATGCAACTATTACATAAACTATAGGAAATAAGTATGTCCTAAAATCCCAGGACATTTGCCATGTTTACCAATATTTTGCAGGACACAACTGCCCAAAGAGGGACTGTCCCTCGCAAAGTGGGACAGCTGGTAACCCTAACCTATGGCAGGTGTGTAATGTGACAGGTACAGATACAAACGTGCGGAGTCCAGGAAACAGTATACACCAACAAGTACACAATGAAAGGTGTAGCTTGCCTGTCACTTTCCCTGTCAGATATATATATATATATAGATATATATATATATATATATATATATATATATATATATATATATATATATATATATATATATGTATACACACACATATATACATATATATAATACAGATAGAAAGGGCGATAGAAGTGATATATGTTGATATATACGGATTCAACGATATCTGCAAATATATATAGATAGGTCAACGACATTCATAACACATTGGAGGTATAAATAAATAGGATACCACCAACTATGGAATGTGTAACATACCAACACACGTAACCACGAAGCTGAAAGACCGAAAGAACACAGTACCAGAACAGTAAAACCACGAGTAATAGTATGACGATATGAAGGGACATTTAGGTACCGCTGCCGGTGTCGCGGTCCACGTAGGTACTGTGTTCAACTGTGTTTGTGAGTGCCATAGTCTGTGTATGTGTGTGTTGAGGGTGCCGTGTGCATCTCCATGTGACTGTAATGTGTGTGTTTGTGTCCGCATCGTGTGTCTGTTAGTGCCAACTCAGAGGTAGATCATTACGGTAGGTGTGGGTATAGCTAGCCGTAGGCATACGGTTACCACCTGTCCCACATTAGGAGGGACAGCCCCTCCCTGGGCAGGTGTGTCCTGACATAAAACATTACAAAGGGCAAATGTCCGAGATTGTAGGACATTATTATGTCCCATATATTATGTAATAGTTGCATTAAATAGTTATGCCTGTATGTAAGAAATGTAAATGTTACATGCAATATGATAAGTAGCCAATGTCCCACAACAATAGGTATGTATTGAGGATAAAAGTATGTGCTATTCTGTGTACTGACCATGGCTATGTGTCAACCTGTAAATACCGCTGTGTGTCCCGCAAGTGTCCAACAATGGCCATATGAAAAGGTGGCAACCCATGGCAAAAAGGTTCTGTTACCAGCCCAACTCCAATGACTGCAAATATCTGGGACAGAAATACATGGGATAGCTGTCATTTAGACATATCCCTTTATATATCGCTGCAATTCCAGAGGTATGGAAGTATCAACCTCACCTGCATACTATATAGAAACCAATTAACAATGGCCCAATGTAAAATCCCATAACATAAGTCTACTAATTGTTAGCTCTTTACTTAGGGACGGAGCCCACACACATATACATGAAATATGTAGAAATGCAAGCCCCACAAAGCTGTATATGCTACGTACACCCACAGACATCCCCCACACTAGAAACTATAGCAATGCAGACTGTAATTACAGCACAAACATCCAGTCAGTCAATTACATCTGCAGAACCATCAACATAACTAGTGAGAGACACAATTAAAGGCGCCATGCAAAATTGTAGCCGTTGTATAATGGAACAAACGGCGATGTTACAGATTTTGTTTGCAATAGTCCGTTATCAGATGGTTGGGATGACAGGTACACCCACATGTTGAACCACATACTCTAGCTGTCACACACAATCCACGGGGGACATGAATCCAAAGTATACTTGTCACTACACATAGCAGTTGCAATTACACACAACAAAACACAATACAGGCCGTCTCCTCAAAGGTAGGGCAAATGGGCAACGCCCAAGTGGAGAATTCAATTATACCCCACTGTTGCCACGTAATTGGCGAATGGAGTAGCTGCACAGCTGATGTGCAAGTAATTAGTCACTCAGGAACACCAATTGGCGGCAGGAAACCACATGTTACAGGTATCAACGTATATAAGGACGACTTGTCAGAGATTCAAACCGTATGCTCATACCATATACCTGTTTAAACAGTGTAAGAGAGATAGAGACGAAAGTCCGGAATAATAACAAGGTATGTAGAACACTCGGTATGTAAGTGTATGTATAGCATGTTTTGTGTTAATTATTTAGTGTGTATATATATATATATATATATATATATATATATATATATATATATATATATATAGCCTGGTTTGCATTAATTAAAAGTGTCCGCAATGCATAAAGTGGGAAAAGGTATTTATGTAGTGATGTCTTGCTGAGCATACTAACGCTTGTAGAAACTGTGCGTCCAGCAGTGGGCCACAAGGTACACATCACAGACACCACAATGGATGCTACATGAGGGCTTTAAACAGAACAATTCCACACAACCCGCCGTCAGTGGTCGGGTATGTCCAACAAGTACGTGCTATAGCAGGGGATAGTATATGTTGATATACTGTCACAGTAGGCATGTGTATGGGCATATAACGACAATGGCATGTCTAAGGTGGTCCCGCTGTGCAAGTACGCTTTGCATTATGAGTTACTATGTAAAATATGTGTAATGTATAGTATTGTAGGTAGATATGTCAGATATTCTACACAGCATAACAGACATATCATGCATACCAACGATATCTATTGGCATGTACAATAACAGGATACATATGGCTTGTAGGCACGGGACATTGTAATAGCATGATAGCTAATCTAAATGGAAGGGCTACCAAGTAACCATGCACAAAGGACATGTAATAGCGTCACAGGTGCATAGTGGGGTACTATGCAGTCTGGCAAGTCTATGTGTAAGCACAACTACAGTGTTCACACCAGTGGCACCTTTCTAGGATAGTGTCCTGTGAACAGCAGAGCCATGTGCTATCTGCACCTCTGCACAGTACAGCCACTGCAGTGATCCCTGGTGTACATGTGTCTCCCAACCACTAAGTGAGGTATCACATGAACAGTGCTACTGAGTGTCCCTGTGTGATGTACATAGGACTCATGTTCCAAGGCATGGTGAGTGTCTGGTTTGGGAATGTAACCCTCAAGCACATCCCACTCATCATTGCGTGTGTGCACATATCCATGAGCATGTTGCTCACAGTCACTTTTGCTTATGTCGCATATGTGGAGTATATCCATTAATATTGTTGTGGACATGGGCCCTGTCTGTTCAGCAGAGGTCATCCCTGAGTATGTAGTATGCAAATGTGTACAGACGTGGTGTCCGTAGTTCAGCCACATACTTTAACTGTCAGAGCTCATTAAACATCATGGCATGTTAATGTTGCGGTATGTAAAGCTGTAGCTGTTGTGTAAGGTACACCCTAAACGGTGTGGTGTACCCTTGAATGTGTGTAGAAGTCTGGAGTTAAGAGGTACAATGGGTGCCTATGTACCAGCTACACACCCAGTACAGATAAGTGTGGCCATGTAGAAGGATATCCATGCCACAGTGACAATATGGTAACCACAGGAGTGGGTTCAACATACGTGTTTACTACGAACATGTACAATGTGACATGTATGTAGGGGAATACCACCTATGTGATAGTCAGTGGGTGAATGGTATAATGCTAAGGTGATGTTCATGCACCTTGTGTCATGCAGCTTGAGGCCATGATATTCATATCAGGTATCTGTCACAGTGACACCCATATGGATGGAGTATCAGCTGGTGGATCAATCATGGTGCTTTGTATGCAGGGGTTTGTAAAGCTAGGCAGGGTAAGTCCCTCTGTGCTAGCCTGTACCTCACGGTAGCATATACTGAACATGAGGGGCCCTATGACTGAGGACTGTGGTATGCCAAGTGTAACTGAAATGCAGTAGGTACTATGGTATGCTGCCCTCATTGTGTGTATCCTGTCCATGAGCCACATTGCATAACATCCTGAGACATAGGGTACGATGTGCAGGTGGATGTGTATGTTGTCAATACCAGAATGGAGAACGGTGCTGAAAGGCAATGAGAGGACAATGTAGGATGTGTGGACCCCCGTACCATCATCAACTATCCTGGTAACTGTATGAAAGGAGTCCACCAGGTGTAGGGGCCATGCTCTGTCCCTAACAAGTCCAACCCAGGTGGCATCAAAGGACCGGAGCCCAACATTGTCTCTGTGAATGACGTCCATGATGATGTGCCCCATAGCCGTGCAGAACAGTCCAGTCAGGTGTGTAGGACTATAGTCCCACTCGTGCATTGTGGTGCCACCTGTGTGGAGTCTGATAACTGTTGCTATGTGCCATTCAGGGGTCACAATGTCTGATACAAGGCTATTACTGAATATGGTGGCCTAGTGGGGAGACATGGCGTTCAGAGGTTTGTGGACATCACAGCCTGGGACTTTGGAAGGTGACATGGGGCCACTGTCCCAGGACATATAGAGTGCCTGTTAGTACTGTGTAGGTGTGACCGCAGGGACACTGCAATGTTCCTGCATGGATTGTGGCCCTGTAGTGAGTGAGAGGGTGTAATGTTAGCATTGAATCCATCCGCCAGCATGTTGCCAACATCACCTGGTTCTGTAATGTTCCTGAGTGATTGTTGTATGTGAGAGCAGATGTGGGTATTGCCATTGACTACTGACATACCACCATAATGCCTTGTGGTACACCCCGGAATGTGTCACAGTAATGTTTATGTAGCTAGTCTTGGAGTATGTGATGAGGGATCCCGTGGCCCTACCGAGGCTGACCAGTGAGCTACCCCACCCATGGGATTGTACACCACTGTGCAACAGCCTCCACCTGTTGTTGTAAAGTATGCCCATGGAACTTGACCACCAGAGAGGCGTCTGTTATCTGGTGTGTACCATCATGGCTCTGTGTGGAATAGCATGATCCATGCAGTCGTGTATGTGCTAATGAAGTGCACTGGGGTATGTTTCAACGTTTGTATGTGCATTGCCCATCTGCACGGGTGTCATGACATTAACTACCGCTGTCATAAGACGTCTGTAGTAGGTGTTGTAGTACTCATGTACTGTGTATGCCATGAAGGGTGTGGTGCTGGGAGGTGGCTAACAAGGGTGATTAGCATATGTGCTGAATCCACCAATGAGGGGATAACCCCAGGTGTGGAACACCAGTCACATGGTGGTAGTGTTCATGTCAAGGATAATGTTGGTCTTGGAGGTGGTGTGTATGGGTTGATCTAGTCGAGTGGAGGTTATGACTCACAGATGTGTCGGTACATGATTGGTGTGGGGTAGTGTCAGTCACACATCAGTAGTAGCTGTCTGAGCCCTACTGTCCAGTACACCAACAAATGAGGTCCGGTAACCGTGGGGTATGTTGTTGAATCTGTATGTGTGCACAACATAGTGGGATATGGGAACACCTCAGCCGTGGGTGTGCCGGTCCAAGTATGTGCCTGAAAGGTATGGTCTGTTTATAACCTGTCATTACAGGTGTGCTCTGCAGAGCCTAGAGGCAGGTCCCAGTCACTGCAGAGATATTGAAGTGGTGCATTATAAGGTGTGCCTTGCCTGCGTGCATCACAGAGGAAGATGCAAGCATTGTGTCACATGACTCCATGTCTTGCTTGCCAGTTCCCATTCTGCTGGTGACTGTTATTGGAAACTGTGCAAGACAGGCAGTATAGAAGCAGCAAGAACCTTACATGTCATCTGTACTCCCAGAGCTGACAGATGCAGGTCATCTGTGCCAAAGCATTGTGTTTGACCAGGTCAGTCAAAGCGGACAGATACCAGATGCCTGTGGAATGACAGCAGAAGCATAGGCAACTGCTGAAGTGACACAGTCAGTCATTGTACAGTGGTATTGGGTCCGGATGATTGCATAATGCTCCCCAGGGCTTGGCCCACACCTTCAGGGCTACAAGACTGGTGAGCTATTGCATGTCCCTGTACACATAATCTATGAAGTGGCATCTCAGGGCAGTCACACTAACATGGAGAATGACAGTCACATCGTACCTGGTGAGGTGTGGCATGGGTGCATAGGTTAAGTTGCAGAACCAATTACCCGACAGCAAGATGTAAGCAACTATCGCCTTGTGTAGCCTGCTGTGTGGAACTGCAGTGTGACCGCCTACAGAGTCACCTATGACTAGTGTGTTGTGTATGTTATAACACCCTATTGGCTGTATGTGATGGGCACACATGAGTCTGTGGGCTATAAGTTGGTGATGTTGTGTTCCGTGATGGGGGCTGCCTCTGGTGCCTACACAGAGTATGGAGAGGTACTGCACAAGTTGTCCTCATATGTGTGGCCTGTGGTGGAGATTATGTGAGACTATGTGATGAGTGGGGTGTGTTGTGAATGTTACACATCCCCACATGACTGTCAGGTGCAGTCAGGGTTGGTGACAGCATTACCCCCAGCAGGGCTGCATAAGTGCATCCCCCACAGGCTGTAGTGTCGTATGTTGGAAGGTGAGCATTGAATGTGTACATGAGACAATTTTTCTATTGCCACATGTATGACATATCCATCATATAGACAGGCAATAGCACTGGTACGTGACAGTTGGACATGCCTGTATATACAACCATGTCTCACAGGATATGTGAGTTACGTGTGTACAACAGCTGCTGTACCATAAGCAAGCTAGAAATTTGAGGACAGCCAGTGTACCTGTGGGAAATGGTGTGGAATGGGTGCTATGTTAATCAGTAGCTCATGACATGCTCACAAGTTCTGAACAAGTGCTTAGCATGAACATACAATACAGATAGGGTGTTGGATAATATCAACCCACAAGTGGTGACGACAGTCATAATGGGTGGCACCACACTATAACCCTGCTGAGTATGGTCTGCATGTCCATGAACCATTATCAATGTAGATGTTAGCAGTACAGACGTACAAGACAGTATGGATGTTTGATTACAAATACCTTTGTATGTCACAGGAGTGTTCTACCAGTGGCCTGTTGACAGACTCACAACTACAACAGGTAACAGAGTGACATGTGCATATCACACCAGTGCCAGCTACAGTAAAACAGGGTTAATGTGTTGTACTCCACCCTCATTGTAGCCCATACCACACAGACAAATGTTAGGCATCTGTGTATGTAAGGATGTGAATGGCCATGACCTATGAGCAATAGCTGTGTCAGTGTTGTGAACAACATACAGAATGGGCTGTGTGGGTGAGGTGTGTGACATATGTGCACATTCTGATAGATGACATCAGCATTGCCACCGCTAGGTGAACATCCCTGTACCCATTAACTACCACCTAGGCTGTGGTCACTATTATGGACGCTGTGTAAGGGATGGTGCTGTGCAGTATACCTCCCTGACTTGGTGATGTCTCCAAGCCCCTTAGGTAGTCATACGAGGTATCCATGTCATGACAGGGTGCCATCCATGAGCACGGAGATCATTGGGCAGGCATACACAGCACTGGGGTGACCAATATTCGATCACATATCACCTTTAAGGGGTAATGGCCATGCGTGTATGGGCGATACCAGCCTTCACAATCCTCACCTCCCCTATGCAGCATGCTTTCTACCTTGCATAAAGACATTTGCTACACCATGATGATGGACATGCTACATGTTCATATCCTGATCTGAAAGACATACGTCATGGACAGCCACCGTCCTAATACTAGGATCGCCACATGCTGGACAGATCCCTGTGCCATACATGTGACATACTCCTGCCATACCATGAAACCCTGTCCATCAAAGCTGCACATGTCATCCTAGTCATACATGGTGTGATGGCTGCATGGTAGATGTAGTATCAACTGTCTGGATCAGTAATGTGGCACTGATGCACCTCACTTTGGCATAATGGCTGTCAGTTACAGCTAGGAATCCTTGCCCGTACATGCTATGGTTGATAACCATCCCTGCGAATGACGTCCGACTAGCCATTGTCCCATGTCTATCACATGTGTAACACAGGCGATCCGTGGCAGGATGTTGAACAGCTGTACAGTGCTGTGTAGATGTATATGGCAAAACACATGCATGTACAGGTTTCCATGCATATGTGTGCATTGTCACTGTTCAAGTCCATTAAGGCTGTGTCTGTGTTGATATGTGACATTTACACAGCATCAAGGTCAACAGCATTACCGTGGACACATCCAGGCATGTGCAGATAGGTAAGAACACCAGTGCAGGCAAACAGACAAATATCCACATCAAGACAGCATTCACATGGAGTATGAACACTGTAATGAGGTGACACACATATATGGTGATGATATCCAATGCATAACGGGTGTTACATGTGTGTGACACAAACATGTCAGTCGTGTCAGTGTCATGATGATTTGCAAAGATAACTGTGCAGATGTAGTAGATGTCATAGAAATGTATGTGCAGCAGTATCTCTGTACATCTCTGAAATTGTGACCTGTCACCATCATTATGTCTTACAGATAATGCCTCGTACATGCCTTCCAGCGTACAGCCGCCAGGAGGATGATGTCCTCATCCTGTACCTCCATGAGAACTATGAGGTGTTATACAGCCATGTGCCACAGCATGCCCAGCAGCGGGATGATCTGTGGCAGGATCTTCGCAGGAGGATGAACGATGTGGGTGTCTGCGAACCGCACCTACCAGCAGGTTCGCAGACACTGCACGGACCTGATATGACATGCAAAACAGCGTGCCACTGCAATTGCCAGGGAACAAGGTGGAACAGGTGGTGGGCCACCAACCCAGCCCCCACTCACACACACTGAGGAGTTACTGGCCAGTCTGGGGACACCCTCAGAACAGCATCCACAAACACTAGCTGCCATCGTGGAGGTGGGTGTCTACCAACCAATGAGCCTGGAGTTTACTGGTAAGTCAGTACTACACATAGGTTCATAGGTTCATACTAGGCTATCTGCCCAAGGGCATTTATAAGCCTAGCCCATAGTTATGTGGCTTTTGCCACCCCTTTAGTTTGAAGAAAACTATGCCTATTATTTTGCTGTGCCTCTGTCAAGCAGTGACACTAAAGTAATCCCTGGGGTATATCTGCGATCTCCCATCCATTGGTCAAGATTCCTCTTGAACAAGGCCAGCGAGGTACTCTGCCTCACATGTACCAGGATTTTGTTCCACAGCATAGGGAGTCTCTGGGTGATGAATCTGTCCCTCCAGCACGTTCTATTAATAACCGTGTCAAGGTTTAAGTCTCCCACCCTTGTGGTTCTGAGGGATCTAGATTTTATGAGGTGAAGCATATTCATCAAATCTGGGTTTGACATGGCCTTGTATGTCAGGCACAGGTCACCTCTGAGCAAGCGGTATGCGACTGAATAGAGCTGGAGTTCTTTCAGTCGGGCAGCATAAGACATACTTTTGAGACCCTTTATCCTTTTGGTGAGGAACTTTTGGGGCCTTTCCAGCTGCTGCAGGTGTCGGGTCAGATACATTCTGAATGGGGCATTGTACTCAATCATAGGTCTAATGAGTGATGAGTACAGGGGGACGATGACCTCCCTTGATCTAGATGTGAATCCCTTCATGATCAGGTGGGCAATGTAGAAGGTCTTCCTAACTACTTTAGCAACGTGAGTGTCAAACGAGAGGTTACTGTCAACCTGGGTCCCCAGATCCCTGATAACTTCTTCTGTGCTCAGTGGATTGCCACCTATATGGTAGCTAGGGTTAACCTTGTTTTTCCCGAAGGGTATGACTATGCATTTCTTGGCGTTTAACTTTAGGCCATGGCTCTGGCACCAGTTATCTGTTTCTGTGAGGCCCTTCTGAAGGATATCTGTGTCAGATGTGTTTTCGACTATGGCACCCAGTTTGCAGTCATCTGCAAACTTTGTCAGCCATAACCCTCCTGTGTTTGCTTGTACTTCAGAGAAGTAGATGCCGAACAAGAGTGGACCCAGGACTGAGCCCTGTGGGACACCACTTGTGACCGGCTTTGAGTCTGACATGGCGCCAGCAACTCTGACCCTGTGGGTTCTGTCACTTAGCCAGTTTGCAACCCATCTTGTGATGTATGGGTTTACATTCAAGCTGATGAGTTTTTCGATGATACCTGAGTGGGGTATTGTGTGAAGGCCTTTGCCAGGTCGAGGTAGGCTGTATGGACTGCCTTACCCTCATCAATGGCCTTGGTGACTGTTTCGAAAAAGTCAACCAAGTTTAAAAGGCATGCTCTGCCTTTGACAAAGCCAAACTGGGTTGGATCCAAAGTCTGCAAGTTCCCTATGTCTTTATTTATGAGATCCATTATGATCCTCCATGGCTTTGCAGATAAGGCTTGTCAAGCTAATGGGACGGTAATTTCCAGGGTCGGTGGAGGCACCGCCCTTGTGAAGTGGGACCACAGTTGCCGTGCACCACTCCTTGGGTACGTATCCTGAGGTGAGGCTAAGATTAAACAGCTGTCCTAACTGCGGGTTTAATTCCTCATTGAGTTCGTGGAGTACACAGCCGGGGACACCATCCGGTCCCATGGATGCTGTGTTTTTTGCCTTGGAGAGAGCAGTTCTCACCTGGGTGTTAGAGATGTTTGGGGGCTACAATCCTCTGGTATAGATATCTCTCCTTTTGGGGGGGAGGGGGGTATGGCTACTATATCCCATTTACATGCATGTGTCACTGTACATTATGTAATGTAACAACATATGCATGGTATGTGGACACACATGCTGCATACTACAGTATGCTACCCTGTGTATGCACACATGTGCATACTATATGCTATTGTACAGGCGACTGTGTTAACATGCACAGTGCACCCTGTGGCTGTCATACAGTCATGGATAATGTTCATACTGCTGTGTCACCCCTATACAGGTACCTCTGGCGTGCCGCACAGACATGAGTCCATTGCAGGTGAGACTGTCATCAGTATCAGGCATGTAAAAGCATATATCTATTTGCCATGTGGCCAGTTAACACTTGTACACTTGATGTTCGTTCCATTCATGATATAGAGGTTGCGTCACTCATCATTCACACAGGCCACCCATGTGCAATATATACAAATGAAATGATACACCGACATGAAACCAAAGTAATTGTTATCGCTACATGTGTGGTCAGCTGTGCATACAATGGTGGAGGTGTTCTACAATGGAGGCATATGTACTATACATTGGAACAACACGTGTGGTACGCAAACAGTACCACACAGTGAGCTGTGATATGGGCAGCTCACAGGAGTCAACATTGTGTTATATGCCCCTGCAATGGGTGCACACATTGTGATGTGCCATCTGACATGTCCCGGACATGTAGTGTATTGGCTGCAATAATGTCACACTATCCTATAACCCATACCCCACATATAACCTGTTGTCTGCATAGCCCTGTGGATGGTGACATATCTGACATCTATGGGTGTATGTCATATGGGACAACACAGACATGTGTGATAAATGGCCATCACAAACATTTGTCCAACACATGTGCACACATGGCCATGGGGGGTGGCCAGCGATACGTAGCCACACAGTAGATGTGATGTGCATACACCCTGTTTCACATTGTCCACCCATGGCCCGATTATAACCTTAGTTGACTGATTATACAGTTGATGTGGCACACTGGACATCCTAAAAGCCTCTGCACAGCCAGTGGAGGTGTCACTGATGTCTACCATATAAGATGTGTTGAACATCACGCTTGTGTCATAGCATGACAGTAGTCACCTCTACAGCTTCCACAGACATTGACACCACATCAGGCCACAGATACTGTACATTTCCCTTGCTGCTGTAGGACATCACCGTTAGCTGTGCACCTCGTGTGTGTGGTACAGCAATGTCATGTTGGACATGGTGAATTGACAAGTCCGCTATGTGTGGACATGGTTGCCAGGCAGCTAAGACTCTGTAGTTGTTGTGCAGGGGTGTCATCTGTAGGTCCTCCAGTGACGTGTCACATGACACAGCATGGTTTGGTGTGTATATACCTTAGCATCATGGGTCACAATCCACAGTTATGGGTATGCATGCAGTTATGGCTATGCAATGTGTACATATTATGCACTGTATAGCAATATAGACACCTTATGATGCCATGCAATGGCACAGTGTCTGTACTTCACACTGTAGAGCAATGTAGACAGCTCACACTATCCTTCCATGCACATGCACATTTGCTAAACATGCATTCTATCTGTAGGGCATACAGACAACACTGCAATGTGATGCCCATTACAATGCTGTACATGTCAGGACACCATTGTGTCAGACATGTATGCATGTTAATGCACATGTCAGCAGATTACACGTCAAGGTCACATCAGCCATGTATACTGTTATCCTATTCTGGTCCACATGGTGTATCACGGGGATGCATGCATACTACCATGATTGTGTGAACTGCGTGGCTCCTGATATGACACCTGCTTGCTGTATTGTGCACCACAGGAGGTATGCTTACTAACACTATTAATGTCTGAGCTGCATGCCGTCTGCTGCATCACAGGCATGCTGCATGCCATCTGTCAAATCACATGCATGGTGTGTGTGTGTGTGTGTGTGTGTGTGTGTGTGTGTGTGTGTGTGTGTGTCTGTGTCTGTGTGTGTGTCTGTGTGCATCTGTGTCTGTGTCTGTCTGTGCCTATGTCTGTCTATTGTAAGTTAGAGTCTTTCTTTGCATTCACAGGTGATGTAGATGCGTTACCCTCCTGCGGTCCATCTGATGTTAGTGTCCCTACAGATACTAGCAGTGATGAACATATGCATGAGGTACAGGCAGGGTTGTCAGGAGCTGAATCTATGCCAATGGTTGCCATCTCAGCTATGTCCCCCTCTTCCCCGCACACAGTTCTGCTGCTAACAAATACCGCATCACCAGTGACCATAGAGGAAGGACAGTCAGCGTCTGTTAGCGTGGAACACGAACGTGTGGTGGCTACAGAAGGTGTGTCTCCACACCGTGGTGTCAGTGTAATGTCTGCAGATGTGCCACACAGGGATGTGGCCGGTGCTGCTCGTAGGAGGACCTCTGGCAGACATGCACCTGCAGGACAGAGCGCAGCAGCTGGTATCACCAGACGCATGTTCCAGACTGTAATGGCAGCACAGGCATGTGCTGAACAGCAGAACAGAGAAGGGTAGAGGCTGTAGAGGGCTGCTATCCATACCCTAAATGACAACATCCAGCCATTGGCACATGCTCAACAGCAGATTGCTGATGTTCTGGACAGGCGATTGGGTGACATGGTTGGAATCCTTGACCATGGCATGGCAATCCGCGAGCGTGAGCTCTCTGTGCTGAAACATCTGGTAGGAGTGAGGCGTAGGCCACGTGGATATAGGCCAGCTACACCACCTAGTGCTGGTCGATGTGAGAATGCCACCTCACATGCCCACTTCCATAGTGCCAGTAGCAGTAGCAGTGCAGCTGGTGCTGCGCTGTCCACACCAGGACACAGCAGGCTACATGGACATGGCCCTGGACATTCCCAGTGGGGACACAGTTCCAGTGGACTTGTGTCATTGGACAGTAGCCAACCTGTACCTCTGCCTGGTAGTGCCCATGCAACCCCTGGCAGGCACAGGTCATGTGGCCATGGCCAGACACAGTGAGCTGTACAACCTGGTCTGTACAATCTGGAGCTGTCAATAATATCCCTCTGTACACCTCACAAAAGGCAGAACTGTGTGCACACATACACGCACACAGCAAACACATCTGTAGGGCACCACAACACCCACATGCATACTGAACAGACATGTCCAATCATATCACCAGCCCTTACCCACACACATGATGTCACCCATTGGTGCAGCCTATGCCCCTGGCACACATTATCATCCTATGCATATGATGAAGCCTGTGCCGCATCCCTGTTATCTACACCATCGGTGCAGGGACATGCTCAAATGGTCTGATGCACAGGGTGAACAGAATAGTGAGATGTGTATATTACATTAGGTGTGTATGACTAGTGAGGGAAGTGTATATTACATTAGTTGTGTAAGAATGGTGAGAGACGTGTATATTATATTAGTTGTGTACTGTTGACACACACCAGACATACCATGTAGTACAGGTGTAGCATGCATTGTTATATGTGCACAACCATGTAGTACAGGTGTAGCATGCATTGTTATATGTTCACAGTTTGTGTCTCGGTAACAACAGTAACAGCATGTCGCTACTGATGCCCTGGTTCCCTCCTTAAGGTCTACTTGCTTGTGCCTACAAGTAGCAGTGTTTGCAGTCTCCCATGTGTAACGCTGGAGTACTCACAGGCACATATGGCAATCTTAGCATGCTATACGTAGCCTCAACCGGACAGCTGGAAAGTCTAACATACCACAGATGTCCACACATGTACTGATCCAGCAGCCTGTGTGCAGTTTAATAGGCTACAGTGGCTAGAGACATGACATCCATACCAGGTCACATCACAGGTATGTTGATATGGTGCAGGGGTTGTACACAGCGGTCTGGACAATGATAATGTTAGAGGCCACTTGATAGCATGAGGCCTCACTGTGTAGCAGTATTACCCTGTCACAGTACAGGGACATGCCCACACTCACGGGGTCGACAACACTATATCGGACACCCCATAGTGTTGAGGTGAGGACACTTGTCTATGTGGTCATCACCCTCACAGTACTGTGCACCCACACAACATGACACAGAGAAGGGACATGTACAGGTAGCCAGTACGGATGAGACCGATGGCATCAACAGGGTAGCAGACTGCATCACCATGAGGGGTTGGGATCCTGTGTGTTCTGTATGGTAGCATACACCCTCACTCCATGCACCAGACAGCCATACATACACACACACACACACACACACACACACACACACACACACACACACACACACACACACACACACACACACACACACACACTGTGGAGACCACAACTGTCATACACATATGGATAGCTGATGTGTGTGATACACACACCACACCTGCCTACATCATGCTTTCCACACTGCAGTATGTACAGATGTCTACAACAGTGTACAGGGGTGTGTCACAATTGGGATGTATTCCTCACCATATGTGGCATATATGGTCACACATGCAAACACACATGGCAGTACTGTGAATGATACACCTGCTATATGATGATACATCTGACAGACATGCAGCAGTAGTGGCCGCATTATGTGTACCAACGCTATGTCTGGCAATTGTGCTGCTATATGCACACGGGAGGATGTAGGTGTTACAGGTGTCGAGTGATGTACAGTCAGTTACACCTGACCGCTGTGTAGGTTTTATGTCTTTACCGTCAGGTAACAGTAACATAGGGTACTGTTTGCACATGTAATGGTATGATGGCGTGTAATACACCTGTGAGCCGTACCCGGCGAACATCCATCTACACAGGTGGATCACCACTTTACGTACACACATCCATCCATACCTGACGTACATTCTACCATACTGTCAGTATGTCACCATATACAGGTGTCAATGATGGGGCTGCATTGCAACTGCATGTTGTAGTTAGGCACAGATGAGTTACTTACATCAGCTACTGCACATGCATGGCAGCTGCATGCACACTACAGTTTGTACATGTGTGTTGGTCCTACATGCCTGTCATGTAGCCATGTTTGTATGCATTGCAATCGGTGGGCACATGTGTTGACATGCATAACACATGGACTGTTGTATGATATGATGGGTGTCATGGGTAACTAGTACAGAGGGAATGTGTCCTCAGTCAACATTGCTACCTCATGTACTGTTGGCATTCAACAGCCATGGAGCCACCTTCCATTTGTGTGCGTATGATTGTTGTAGCCACTTGTCTGCATGGAGGACAGCAAAAGCTATGCTATGTACATATGTGTTGTGTGTGTGGTCCATGCACATATCCACTGCAATTACATGTATGACATATCCAAACATGTGTGTTCACTGGTGTACAGCGACAGTCACCAGGGCCCCTGTTATGTGTAGAGCCAACCTGGTTATGTACAGTGGTATCATTGCAATGCATAACACATGATGGAACCCTGTCGGTACATGCGTAGTCTGCTCGGTTACTGTACACCTATGTACAGTCCACTGGTCATGAGTCACATGGTGTTGTGTTGATGTATTGCTGGTCCAATGACATGGTGATGTCTGAGGGCTACATTGTAGACTGTGGTGTGTACCTCTGTGATCTACACCTGTGACATCTGTGATGGCTCCTGAGTGTGTACTGGTCAATACATGTGAGTGGTCTTCATGTACGTGGGGACAGTAATACCATACTGTGCCCTTCCGTGTTTAGTATCCATGTGCATGCAAGACGGCCCCTTGCAACTGCTAAGTGTGTGAGCATGCCCATTATGCCGTTGTGTAGATGGACACACAGTACATTCCAAACTGCGCCCTTATGTGTTTAGAATCCGTGTGCATGCAGGACGGCCCTTTGCAACTGCTAAGTGTGTGAGCATGCCCAGTACGCCGTTGTGTAGTTGGACACACAGTACATTCCAAACAGACTTGTGATACTAAGTGTGTGGGCATGGCCAGTGACACCTTGTGTCAGTGATGTGCCTCTGTGTATGGGCATGGCCATTGACATCCTGTATAGCGATGGTGGACATCCAGGTAACAGATGTCCATTTTCAACGTCATGATGGATGCCTACATGGAACACACTGGCTGACTGTCTTGCAGGGTGTACTGTCTGTGGCACATCCCATATCTATGTATGTTGTTGTAGTGCTCCATAGATATTTAGTTGCCCCGATCACACCACTGCCGTGTGTTTGTCTACGTCTACCTTGGGACAGTAATATGCTTTCAGACTGCTCACTCTCTATACATTCCCTATCGGCATCATTGCCTTTGCAGAAGATGTCACCCACCTAGAAGTATGCCTCTGGGAGTGCTGTGTTCAGTAATCTTGGTAGCGCATTCTGTAAATGCGTAATGCTGTAGTGTGATAAGGTAGTTATATGTATGTTCAACTCCCAGCCTTGCCAAGTGTGTGCCTCTGTGTGTGTGTGTGTGTTTCCAGCCTCATGGGGACACAGTAATGCTTTTAGACACCTCACACCACATACATTCCCTATCGGCATCTTTGCCTTTGCGGATGATCTCACCCACCTAGAAGTATGCCTCTGGGAGTGCTGTGTTCAGTAATCTCTGTAGCGCATTCTGTAAATGCGTAATGCTGTAGTGTGATAAGGTAGTTAGGTGTATGTTCAACTCCCAGCCCTGCCAAGTGTGTGCCTCTGTGTGTGTGTGTGTGTGTTTCCAGCCTCCTGGGGACACAGTAATGCTTTTAGATGCCTCACACCACATACATTCCCTATCGGCTTCGTTGCCTTTGCGGATGATCTCACCCACTTAGAAGTATGCCTCTGGGAGTGCTGTGTTCAGTAATCTCTGTAGCGCATTTTGTAAATGCGTAATGCTGTAGTGTGATAAGGTAGTTAGGTGTATGTTCGACTCCCAGCCCTGCCTAGTGTGTGTGTGTGTGTGTGTGTGTGTGTGTGTGTGTTTCCAGCTGCCTGGGGACACGATAATGCTTTTAGATGCCTCACACCACATACATTCCCTATCTGTGTCTTTGCCTTTGCGGATGATGTCACTCACCTAGAAGTATGCCTCTGGGAGTGCTGTGTTCAGTAATCTCAGTAGCGCGTTCTGTAAATGCGTACTGCTGTAGTGTGATAAGGTAGTTAGGTCTGTGTTCTAATCCCAATCCTGCCACGTGTGTGTGTGTGGGAGTTTCCCGCTGCATGGCAACAGTACATTGCTTTTACACTATTCACTTTCCGTAGCATCCGTACGGCGTCTTTGCCTTTGATGCTGATGCCAGCAAGCTAGACGTATGCCTGTGTGTATGCTGTGAGCTAGTAATTACAGCAGCGCATTCTGTACATGCGTAATGCTGTAGTGTGATAAGGTAGTTAGGTCTGTGTTCTGATTCCAACCCTGCCAAGTGTGTGTGTGTGTATATCTATTTACATATATATGTAATGTAGATAGATATTGATATGTATGTGGATATTAGCACTATTGAATGTGCTGCATTATCTGTACGTGAACACCTTTGATGTATGTAAATCTGCTATGGCTCTGTGATAGTGCACATACTGTGTGCTGTAGTGATCCTGGGTTATAGATGTGTAGCGACCAGTTATTTTGTTGCTGGGTATTACAAGGGACATTGACAACAATGATAGTACAGCACCTTTAAATGGTTGTGTGCACATCTCAGCAACAGTCAGTATTGGTTATTACTTTGGAGGATGAGTATGGCTCATATAACTATGTATTAACTGACACTACTATGCAAATCAAGTTAACATTACTGACTCCCGTTTATCCACAGGTTGTGATACAGATCCCAAGAATGTATGTGTATACATTGACAGGTGCAGGACTGGAATATTGTTGAATGCATGGAGGGGTGTCCATGGTCAGTAATGGCGATCTGTACAGCCTTCAGGTACGGTCTGTGACTGTCCCACAACCTTCTGTATATGGCTGACACATGCTGAAACTGTGTACATGCAGACACACACACATGAAACAAACAGCTAGGGCTAACACATACACACACACATTGCATCAACATTGGGCCATGCAAACACTGTTGTCCTCACACACACACATACTTACATGTTGATTGGATGGCTCAATGACAGGCTCTGGAAAAGAAACACCATACCCTGTGCATATGATGACACCTGTGCCACCACCTGTAATGTGTAACATTGATGCAGGAACAGACTAACACGGTGCTGATGGACAGGGTGCTTTATAGCACTGTATTAATGTTAAAATGTTGTTAACACAAAGTATGATATCCTTCTACGTGTATGTAAGCAGGCATGATGCATTGCAGCTATGACCATCAATGTAGTATAGTTTACAGCACTGTTGATTCTGAAGATTTATTATCCATCCATGTGCCATTTGACTGGCGTGTATAGTATTGGCAGCATGTGTTTCAGAGTGTTCAGTATGTGTGTGATGTGTGTAGTACAGATTTATACATGCTTACAAATGCGTATACTGGCTTACACGACATTACACGGGCTTCAACATTCTTACACTAGCTTACTCGTTCTTCAACGCATGCACACGGGCTGACACGTGCACACACATGCTTACTCGGGCTTACAGGCGTGCACGGGCGCGAACACACTGTCAGCAGGTTTGCAAGAAACTTCAGTGATATCCATGGCATACACCATCAGTTTCCTGACTGTACCTAGGATAAATCATAACACGCCTCTTCCACTGATGAGTAACTGACAGCAAACATGTGACACATTGCACCGATAGGATTACAGTGTTTTATACATACACACTCATGATGTCACCTATCTTCTACTCTGATAGTCCCCTTAACCTACTCTTCCACTGTAATGGCTTGGCCCATATGGCATGACAAATTGTCATTCACTATCCTCAGCCTCAATTGCATCGGATTGCCTACTAATGCTTGGTTACATCTCTGACAGAGCGCTTCCACACATAGCAACCAGTACTCAGTAGCCATCTTGTCTTCAACTTGCCATTCACCTGCATGGTGAACTAACGGTTAAGTAAAATTACATTTTCTATGTGTATTGTAAATATTTTTCTTGTTTTAAAAGCGCAGCATGTTTTTGCGCCGTTGCGCTACGCTTACACACCGGAGATCGGGGGAGGACAAATAGAATTTTATTAATTTCCAATGGAAAATATGCCACTGGCCTTATATTTGGCCATTGGCATGCTTCTTCAACTGAATTCATCCTTTATTTGCAGCTGACATTGCTCCGTTTAGCTACTTGCAGAACATAACTCGGTTAACATCCGAGTACATTTCTGCACATAACTCTACTCTTGCATGGACAGCTTACTGTTTCATGTATCACAGATTTACATCATTTGCATAGCTTTCACCTACAAATGGGGTAATTTGCATATCCTAACATTGTCCGTGCAACATTCGTTTTAGGGGCTGTCTTACACGCCCCTACAGGATATTGCTGAATATCTCGGAAGACATCTTGCCTTGCTCTAATCTTCCTCTACTCATACACACCGGCCAAGGCTCCATGACTCCTGGCCTAAGCTTTGCTGTGTGCTAATATGTCTATTTGTGGAGTATGCATGGTTGTATGTATGTTTTGACCTGCTACGTCTGACATTTCTACAAAGCAGCTCCCACTTTCATCATTTGTAACGGTGACAGCCCTATAGGTACTATATATACAGCTGTGATATTTAACATGTCCACACATACCTGTGGTCAATACTAAACTGACTACTTCAGTGCTTTTCATACCTTCAGATTTTTCTTGTAGTAGTATAGTCGATAATACTGTTTCCTATAACATGTATCTGTTTCTGATACAAGAAATATCATTTTATTACACCACTACACACAAGCAGAAATCACAGGCCAGATGCCATTACATTCCTTTTGCAGGACACATCCGCCAAGAGTGTTGTGTTCCTCACAAAAGCCAACAGTTGCTAATCAAAACATATTATGCTATCATCTACCTTATGTGTTCACCGGTATTTGCGCTTTCCATCACTGGCAGAACTCACATGTGAGTGTGGGAGACTGAACACTGTATCGGGGACACTGCATAACACCCTGAGGGACACATTTATTTTGTTTCTATTAACCTTCCACATTGACTATCACAGGGCATAAGTATTCATTCACATTTATCGAGGTACATGCTTTTGACTTATACATGTTTTGTCATTTGTCATCACGTCTTTCTTCACACCTATCCACCTGATATCACTAGTTCTGTACATTTATTTAGGACAGGGTTACCTTCATACCTCTCCACTGTACATATTTTGGGTAAATGTCCCGAACTTAGACTTATAATGTTGTTCCTTTTTTTATAATATTGTGCCTTTCTGATAAATTAGTGGCAGGTCATTAAGGACTTTGAGGTTAGATAATAATGACAGACATTAGTAGTTTATAACTAATAACCCTCAAAACATTCATACTAATGAATTATCCATTATTCTGCCAACCTTCTAACTTTGTCAGAGGAATATTTAAAATAGTCCCTATTTGTACTTATTTAAATATGCCTTTGTCCAGATGTCTTATTCTGAAAGGTTGAGAGGTATGGTTGCCATCTTATTCGTATGCATGTACGTCCATGATAATCACTTACATAACACTGATATAAGTCCCTATGTCTCCCCCAATGGTTTACACAATATCCAGTAGATGGGTTCTTCATTTTTGGAAGGTATAGGCGTGTGCTATACCCACATAGGAATATTAATCACTCCCATGGGGCAGACCTAATAAATCTATGCCAACCAACACCTGTGAACCTAGGCCCATTATTGCGCACCCATGATTCCCATACCTGACACCCCTCCACAGTAGTCATAAGACATATTTAATGTGAGCGATGATAAAGTATGAAGACACTTCTAAGCACTAGCCACTCTCCGCGTATCGGGACATATGTCATACATTCTGTCAACCCATGTGTTATTACCCTTGCACAAGCTACTGTTGCATGTACAGCTATATTGTAGCTGCGGATGTGATTTCCTTTGCTTCAATCATTATAGGATGGTGCCTGCAGTGGGCCAATTTTTGGAGTCCTGCAAAGGACACTTATATCCATGTTTAAAGAGTAGAACTTGCAGATTTGGCACACTGGTACTTTCTGGGCAATGGTTTGGAAAGCAGAAGTGTATTTACCTTTCTTGCATGTCTGTATATCTATCCATAATAACTATGATGTAACCTATTTATGTACATGTATTATATCTACAAGGAAAAATGTTTATATGTTTGTTATGTATATATCGATTAATGTAATTATGTGTGTATATATATATATATATACATATATAGATATGTCTGTACATTCTTTATTTCATATATTTATTTAGTGTAAGTCTGTGGAAATATATCTATACACAAATATATATATCCATATATAGATATATAAAAGAAGTGTAGAAAACAGCATTCATTTGCTATGCTGTGAGCGGATTACACACGTGCAGGCGCACTTGCATATCCTTATTGTCGGTTACATATGTTTACTAAGTCTTTGTGCTTACGTGGGCTTTCTTAATTGTGACGGTACCAGTACAATATCTGTAATCCGGTTGACGGACATATGTGAAACACACACGTTCACCTTTACATATTTAAATGTCTTTACAGCACACATGCATTCATTAACTCATAGGTGCTGTAGTCGTAGTTGACCCGGGACTGCATTCACGTTGGCCAGATGCTGTAACCACTATACTATTGGTGTTCTGACTCATTTATATGCATACCCATAGTACATAGCTACATTAACATACGCCTCACCGCTTCAATTACAACACAGGCATCCATTCTCCTGCTGGGAAAAACGTGGTATTACATATTACACATTCCCTATTCCCTACTGCTCTGGACCCAAGCTGCATATTTAATCACTCCAAGGATATGCAAAACTCCAAGGCTTATAGTCCTGGCACATACAAGTCTTTGTCAGGGTGTTCATGTGGTGATCTGGGTTTAGGCTTGTCTGCCTGGTGAACGGAACTGCCCTGACCGAGTTCAAATGTCAGACGAAGCACATGGACAGAATTTGTCCATTTTATAGAGGTTTACCTGTGTTTACAGACACAGGTCTTTCGGCACCTGTCAGCAGCTTTTTATGTTGGCAATACATAATATGGGTGGGGGTGGTTACAATACATAATCCACGGTGAGGGGTGTTCCCATTCACATTTGACTATTTCCTGTATGCATTCATACGAGGATTATTATTTTGGACATGAATTAACTACAGGTATGCAGTAGTACAGTAAACAAATGTGAAGGTTTATTACTGTAAATATGTACGGACCTCTGTAATACGCTGTTGTCTGGCAAATCAGTAGCTAGTCATTAAAGACTGAAGTCAGAACGTAATGACAGACAGTTGAGTTTCAGACTTCATACTCTTCAGGAAATTAATGCCAATGTAGAAACTGTTATTCTATCAACTTTCTAAGTTTCTAAGAGCAATCTTTACAAATTGTCCATACTTTTGGGCCTTTGTCCCACTTTTATTCACAGCTTTGTCCAGATATCTTGCTCTCAGAGGTTGACAGGTATACTTTTATTCACGGTTTTGTCCAGATATCTTGCTCTCAGAGGTTGACAGGTATACTTTTATTCACGGCTTTGTCCAGATATCTTGCTCTCAGAGGTTGACAGGTATGGTCGGTCACACCTACACACACATTAAGTGTCCCTCACACAGTAGATCAGGGTTATCCTGTTTACGTTAGTGCCTTCATCACCCTTATACCATTTGCCACTTTGCGAATGTGTGCAATATATTTCCGCTTATTTGTATCGGGACACGTGCTTCACGGGCAAGTGTTTGATCCTGGGTAGTAGGTTATGCATGACCACTTAGGGCTGGACAGTGTCGTGCACCTCTAATGCACATTCCAACATCTGTCCAGATATCTACAGGACTGGACTTCGTGTCTTCCATTCTAATGTTTACACAGGTTATGTATCCCATGAGGGATATCCAAAAATTGTACCGATCCACAACAAGAGGAATACTGAACATCGTTTTGGAGTTACGGAAATGTGCTGAGGTCATGTTCAGTCCTGCAACCACCTAGGGTGACACTACCTACTACATATGCGTAGTGGTCACTATGTGTAGCTGTGGCTGCACCAAACCATTAGGCCACGTATGGCTGGATTTGGTGGACGTTCAGGTACGGGAGTGGGTTGTGTGATGTGGAGAGGATGCTGGGTAGTCCATTATGCATCCAGGTGTGTTGCGTTTGTTATGGCCAGTTCCATCTAGGTGTGTTGCATTTGTTATGGCCAGTTCCATCCAAGTGTGTTGCATTTGTTATGGCCAGTTCCATCAGGACCAATCTGTGGGTATGTGCCGGTGACATATCTATACATTTGTATCGCACATTTCAATATTCATCTGTTTATGGGATTGTGTTCTACAGTATGGCCTGTCTGCTTGTATTTCAGCTGTTTATACATGTGTTTGTGTTTCTTTCAGCTTCACCCGCTGCTCCCTCATACACCTCCGGTTCACCTATTCTGCATACGACACAGTATCGCCTTGGAGGATTGTACCATTACCCATCCACCCCACACACACAGATTCCTCACACCCCATACATCACTGCTTTGGTTGTTGGCCCATGACACGGCCAGAGTAACACATTGAATACCCTACATGTGTCTGGTACCTGTATGGTTGTGTGGACTACCCTGCCATGTTTGCTTTCCACATGCTATACCTCACGCACATAGGTACAAGCCCATACTTCACTTTCATTATGTTTGGTATACCCGGGTACTACCCGTTCGACTGTGACACATCCTGACAAGTTCGGCTTGTACCACTGCCTTTCGGATTTTGGCGGCCTGTTGTACTCATTGGTAGGATGCCACCTTTTCCTATGTCCAGGATGGGATATATTCCGTACACATATCCGACTGTAGTGGACATCGCCTCCCCCCAGTCGACAGCAGGGTTGCCACCTTTTCAATTGGCCAAAGTGGGACATTTTTGGTACACACATCACATTTTACAGGCCGACACATACCCATGGTCAGTACACAGGATAGAACTTAGACTTCTTGCCTATATAAAAGCTTATTCTTGTAGCAGTTCAGTTGCTTATTCTGTTTCTTATAACATTTATGTAATTTAGATACAGAAAACCTGTTTAATGTAACTATTACATAACATATAGGGAATAATTTTGTCCTATAATCTCAGGACATTTGCCATTGTTACAGGTTTTTGTCAGGACACAACTGCCCAAAGAGGGACTGTCGCTCGCAAAGGGGGACAGGTGGTAATCCTAGTTGACGGTACAGATAATACTGTTCCTTTGAGCCTACATGTGTCCTTATTGTTGTGGCTGTTTGTATGCTCCTTCTGTTTCGTTTACATGCTTATTCTATTTCCTATCACATTTGGTATGTGGAATACGGACATACCTTTTGTATGTGACTATTACATGCCTTGTGGGATATAATTCGGACATACGGTCGCTAGATATCTACATTTCTTGTGTATTTTGTTATGGACACATCTGCCCAGCTGTGTACCCTCCCTCACATTATGGGTCAGCTGGTGACCCTCACCATTGGGCTGGACGTACCTACTGGTGGATCGCTAACATATGATGCATTTCACTTCCACTTGGTATGGCTATCTACACTGCATTGGACTACGGCCACACGGTCTTCCTTGTCATTTGTTCATGGGATAGGGACCCGTTATTCCCTACCGTGCATTTGTGTTTGCTTCGTCACTTTGTGTTCGCAGGTACTTTCTTGCATGCTTTGCATACGTTTCAGTATCCAGGGACACTGATGTGGTTACTATCTTGCAACTTGTTATATGCAAGCATTTTAGGTTGCACATCGACAGCTGCCATTTCCATGCCTCTGTGCGGCACTTCAACAAGCCCTATGCACTCGTGCTCCTTTCCTGTGCATATGGCTGTGTCGGCAGCGCGCCTTCATTACTATGCATTTGGCGCTACTGCGCCATCTTCATGCCGCATGGTCGGCGCAAGCCTAACGCCGGCCTTGTGCCGAGCTTCATGAATCCCGGGGCAAGTTTACTTTCACATTGTGGAAAAATAACAGAGAAGGTATTGGATAGGTTATTGTCAGAACTGAAAAGTTCAGACTTGAAGTCATACATCAACATACATGTTGAAAATAGAACTATTACTACCGATAACATGGTGTTCTGTAACAATATAATAGAAGCTATGAATGTAAAATTGTGCTGTGATGTAATTTATATAGTTTTAACAGCAGCATTTGACAGGATCATACATAACACACTGATCTTTAAATTAGAACAACTAGGTATCGATGTACCTTTGATAAAATAGATAGCTGCATGACTTACAAATAGGACATGGCAGGTATCATATAGAAATTGGACAGGTGAAATTTGAGGTTACAATCAAAATGTCCCACAGGGCTCAATCTTAGGCTCATACTTGATTAGATTGTATTTTGCAGATCTATCATTTTTGTCAGTCTACGCAGATGACTTGAAATTGGTAAACTGTTTACATATGTTACAGATAGGGCATGTCTACAAAAGAATTTGACCAAATTGAGCAATTGGACACAAGAGAATAAAATGCTGATAAATGCATCAAAAACTAAACATATGAAGTATGGCAGACATAAATTGAAAGGTGGGTATTTAATATAGTACACAGTGATTGAAACTGTAGATTCATTTAAGGACCTGGGTATATGGGTAGATCCAGCTTTGAGATTTTCTGAACATATCAATCAATTGGTTAATGATAGTTATAGAATTATAAGTTGTATAAAAAGGTTTATAAAGTATAGGAATTCAGAAATGATGAAGTCATTGTTTGTTAGTTACATTTGAATCACACATGAATATGGAATAACAATATGGAAACCTTATAAGAAAACAGGCATGAGTAAACTGGAAAGAGCACAGCTAAAATATAACAAGGGCATTCACTGATGTGAAATTTTAGGTTACCATAAAAAATATCTGAACTTGTACAGTATCTCATAGAGGTATTTAAGAGGAGAACTTATTCTGGTATATAGGACATTTACAGACAACTACCTCTGGGAATGTTTGGAGTTATTAAAAAGTAGTAGACAATCATCAGATAACCTATATAGAAGACTTTATAGGAATGAAAAGTGTACTAAGTGCTTCTCTGAGACAGCAGCTGATGCGTGGAATAGACTACAAAATTACATTAACACAGGCACTAGTTTAAATATTTGTAAGAACAGCCTGGACAAATATTTTGGTATTTTGGCAGATTAGAAGGGCATCAATGCCCATGGTTGAAATATTTGTTTGTGTGTATCTGTGTATGTAAAAGGAAACTAGAACTTTCAAGAGAAAATCCCCCAAATCCTGGACAGGATGATGGCTCTACTCCTACCCCCTGACCTTCTCCCCTAGGAGGAAGGAAAGGTGAATATGTTTTTTATCTTCTGTGGGAACGAGCAGAAAAAGTGGGCAAGTGGGAATGGAACATGATGATGATGGGTCCATGTCAACTTAGTGAAAAGCAATATACTAAAACTCGTAACACTGAAAGTACAATGCTGAAATGTCAAAATGCTGAAATCAAAATACCTACTAGTTTGAATGTTTAGAGAGCATACTCCCCCACCCTGCATGGGCCATGTTAATGCCTTTTGCCAGAGTTTTAGTGACAGGGGAGTGATATTGTTTGTTGACTGTACAATGCTGAAATGTCAAAATGTTGAAATCAAAATACCTACTAGTCTGAATGCTTAGAGAGCCAGACTCCCCCACCCTGCGTGGGCCATGTTAATGCTTTTTGCCAGAGGTTTAGTGACTGGGGAGTGATACTGTTTGTTGACTGGCCCTCTACAGTCACAGCCTATTATGTTGCATGTGTATACTATTAAGTATTTAGAGCTTAACATTATAAACTTTCAACATTTTGATATTTTAGGATTTTGCATTGAGTATTATAACAGTATAATACTAGTTAATATGTTATCACATACCCATGATGACTGAGATATCAGGAAACAATAGTAAAAAAAGGACATGACTTCAGAATTCAGACTTGTAGTGGGAAAATTTCTTCAGGGTGCTGTATTTCAAAGGGAGTCCATTTTGCCTTAATAGGTTCATAGGTTTATAATACTGGCGTCTTTCAACTGAGTAGCTTCTGCAGTGATCTTAACTTATCTGCACCAATTCTCCTATAGAATATAACTTTTTAAAGATCCTATAGAATATAACTTGGGTGTGATTACTGTTATTAAAAGTTGTACTTGCTAGTTCAGTATATGAAAATAAAATTTTATCAAACTATTACTTGCAGTACTGTTTTTTTTTTTTGCAATCCAGCAATAATGACATAAACATATTACGTTTTTCTTCCTGAGCATATTGATATTTTTATGTCAAGATGATGCATTAAACTGAAAATTATTTTTTTACAGACTAGTCCCACATATGGTCTTCTGGCATGTAGTACAGAAATGATGGATATTACGCATGCCCTTCAAGGACCCATCAATATTTGATAGCTTTATAGGATTATCAGGGAGCTTTAACAACAGCAGGCTGGTAATTTAAAGCCAGGCCTCCTAGTGCTATGTTTGTGAATGCAAGCAGATGTGCTTGCATCTTTCCCATACTTAGCTAACACAGATAATGCACACTCAGCCCACGGACTTGGATAAGACTTGTTCCCAGAGCATTATGCACTCAGACACCCACTGATGCAGCCTTGTTCATTCCTGCCTGGCTTATATATAAAAAAGCAGGATGTTGACTGTGGGAAAGCAGCCATTTTCTGAGCTCAGTCAGATGCATTTCACCTTTGATCTCATCCTACCCTGCTTTGCTATTTTTGTGATCCTGTCTTTATATATACCCTTAATTTGCACAGATAGTCTGAATTTCTTGTGTTTACAGTATCCACATTAATTCATTTCCATAGGAAAGGCCTAACTTATACAATAAGACAAAAAAGAATAATTAATATTTAGAACTTTTATAGTGAAATGTGAACTATGAAGTACTAATAAATTATGAGTGTGCCTAACAAATGTTGAGAAAATTCCATTAAAATGTTACCAAAATGACTTCTTAAGAGATTTTTCATAATTTACTGTCATTTCCGGGAAAAACTTTGTAAGTGTGTGTGTGTGTGTGTGTGTGTGTGTGTGTGTGTGTGTGTGTGTGTGTGTGTGTGTGTGTTTAAGTGCATGTGCGTGTATTATGTATGTCTGTAATAAAGCTAGACTACATTCTGCAAACTTGACTACAGCAGCTGTCTCTGTATGCAGTCATCAGTATTGCTTTTGGTGATGCTTTTGAAGTTTAGCATTGATAAATGCATTCTGCAGAAGTGACTTTGAAGTGTGGGTATATTGAGCACAGGAAGTGTCCAGGTATGAAAAACGCTACTGCAGGCCATTACAGCAACATGTCTGTATAAGTACAAGCATCCTACTTCAGATGCACACATATGCATGTGTCATACTATGAAACAGTCCTGAAGTTAACTTATTGTCACATTTTTTCATTTGCTTGAATAACATGCTGTGCTCGCAAGAAATTGCTAGCTTATTCCTAGAAGACTGCATGACTCAGTCTTCCATTGCAGTGGCTATTATTCTTATTCCATGTTTTGTAGTCTTAAATCGGCGCCTTCCTAAATAACCAAAGTACAAAAGCAAGTATTGTGAAATCTCATCCTTAACTACTGAAGCAGCTTTGGTGGTTTGGAGGAAATACGTTTACTCAGTAATTCCAAAATAGTGCTGTTTTAGTTAATTTCAGAAAATTTCCACTTCCCCACACATCACAGAGAGCTAAGAGTTGAATGTCAAGTATGTGCCATAGTTCTTTAACTATAATGAAATTCAAAGTACTGAAAATGAAATGTGCCCAGAGCTCTGTGCTACTATAATGATTCCATGAAAATTAGAAGCAAACAATAGTTTGCCAAGAGCAGTGATTTTAAAACTTCACTTATACAACAAATATTTTGTTTCAACTTATACTGTATTCAAAAAGGGTAGGTATATTGGAATGTATCTTGTATGACCATAAGAGTAGAATAAAAAGGTGGCAGTAAACTGATTTAACTAGTTTGTATTTGTAAAGTAAATAACATTAATGTGAACAATTAATACAGTGGGCTTGAACTTTCCCCACCAAGTCTGTTTAATGTTACATCAGAAACTACACATCCATCGGTGATGGAGTCTGGTATATAGGTTGACACCAGTACTAAAAGTTTGGTATTTTCTACTAAAGCTAAGAGTCAGCTATTTGGGGTTGGGGTAGTGTATTTGAAGAGCAAGGAAAATGGTGTGCTCCTTCCTTAACCTAATCCAGAAGACAACCAGGCAAATCTAAGAGGTGTGGAAGTAATAAAATAGCAGCTGTAATAAATATATCTAAAAATGCAAATGGTGAAGATACAACTGAGGAGTGATTTATGTTCAATTTAGTTTATTTGTTAGTTATTATTCTTTGTTGATTGGGTAAGACACTTCTCTGAAGTGCTCATTTCAATTAGAGGACCTAAGAAAAAGCTAAAATTTGCATGAATATGCATTGTTATAGGAAATATAGAAAAAAAGAAACACAGATGTGCTTGGATATATAATTCAAAAAGTGTTGAATGTCATGATGTTCTACAATGTCTCTCAAATTCTGTCATCATTTTATATCACTATCTATCTGCAAAGTCCATAGACTAATAATATAAACCATTTTATACTACCTGCAATATGTGAAAAGAAGAAAGTTTAAGAAAAGTGTGAAACTGTAGAAAGGAGGGCATATGTGTGTATATCTTTCAACCTCTAAGAGCAAGAAATCTGGACAGAGCCAAAAATATTGGGGACGGGGTGGACAAAGGCCCAAAATCAGGGACAAGTTTTAAATATTGCTGAAGAATAACAGGATTTACATTAGCATGTGTTTTCTGAAGGATATGAAGTCTGAAACTCAAGTCTGACATTATTTAATGATTTCAGTCTACAGTGATTTGCTAGGAAACCACAAATTTTATGAGACAAACATCTGGACATTCTGTGAAAATCTGCACAGTTGAGAGGTATGTAATAGGTTCATAGGTAGGTACTAGGCTATTGGCCCAAGGGCCTAAGTAAGCCTAGCCAACAAAGTTCCCTGGCTTATGCCACCCAAGAAAGTTATTTTCCTGTGCCCCTGTCAAGCAGAGTCACCGAAGTGATCCCCGGGGTGTATTTCCTACCTCCCATCCACTTATCAAGATTTTTCTTAAAGAGTGCTAATGAGGAACTTTGCTTGACATAGATGGGTAGCTTGTTCCAGAGTATGGGAAGTCTCTGGGACAGGAATCTATCCCTCCAGCATGTCCTGTGTATTGTGGTGACAAGGTTTAGATCCCTAGAGCATGTAGCTCGGAGGGATTTCTTTAGGTGTAGCATGTCCAACAGCTCTGGGTTTGACATAGCTTTATATTTTAGGCAGAGATCACCTTTGAGTAGGCGATATGCTATGGAGTAAAGCTGGAGTTTTTTGAGATGGTCAGTGTAGGGCATCTGTTTGAGGCCAGTAATCCTCTTTGTGAGGTACTTCTGTGGCCTTTCCATCTGCTGCAATGTCTTGTGAGGTACATTCCGAAAGGGGCGTTGTACTCTATAATGGGTCTAATGAGTGTTGAGTAGAGGAGACAATAACCTCTTTTTTCCGAGATGAGAAATGTTTTGTGATGAGGTGTGCCATGTAGAAGGATTTCCTGACTTCTGTGGCAATATGATTATCAAAGGAGAGACTACTGTCCACCTGGGTCCCCAGGTCTCTTATAACACATTCGGCATTAAGTAGACTGCTGCCTATGTGGTAGTTCATGGGTACAGAGTTTTTACCATAGGAGATGACAATGCACTTTTTGGCACTGAGCTTGAGGCCATGGCTCTGACACCAGGCATCTGTCTCAGTGACGCCCTTCTGTAGGATGTCCACATAATTTGGGGACTCAACTATGGCTCCTAGTTTGCAGTCATCTGCAAAATTCATTAGCCAAAGGCCTTCCGTGTTAGCCTGTACTTCAGAGAAATCGATACCAAACAGGAGAGGTCCAAGGACTGAACCCTGTGGTACTTCACTTGTCACTGGTTTGAAGTCAGATTTGGAGTCTGCAACTTTTACAGTGTGGGTTCTGTCAATGAGCCAATTGGCAACCCATCTTGTGACATAGGGATTTATACCTAGTTTAGTGAGTTTAGCTATAATTCTAGAATGGGGGATGGTGTCGAAAGCCTTGGCGAGGTCAAGGTAGGCTGTGTGAGCCACCTTACCCTTGTCTACAGCCTTGGTGACTGCCTCAAAGAAGTCAGTCAGGTTCAGGAGGCTTGATCTGCATTTCACAAACCCGAACTGGGTGGGGTCAAGAGTTTGGAGGTTACCAATGTCTTTGTTCATGAGCTTCATGATGATACATTCCATGGCCTTACAGACCAGGCTCATCAGGCTAATAGGGTGACAGTTCTCGGGATCAGTCTTGGCTCCCCCTTTGTGGATTGGGATAACTGTTGCTATGCGCCATTCAGTGGGCACAAAGCCTGACCTGAGACTATGATTGAACATGGTGCTTAGGTGGGGAGCCAGTTCGTTCTGAAGTTTGTGTAAAATGCAGTCTGGGATGTTGTCCAGTCCCATGGATGCTGTGTTTTTGGCTTTAGAGAGTCAGTTTTTACCTGTGTAGCTGTGATTACAGAGACTCTGCATTCTTCCTGTATAGATATGGGCCCTTTAGAGGATGAGAGGGGGGTAAAGTTAGCACTGAACCTATATGCCAGGACGTTGGCAATATCAGTTGGTTCTGTGATTTTCATGCCATTGTGCTGTAACTCAGAGCAGATCTGGGTTTTGCCATTGAGATTCTTGACATAGCTATAGAATGCTTTGTGGTTGTCCCTAGAATTAGTGGCAATTTTGTTTTCGTAACTAGCTTTGGAGGGTCTTATTAGGGATCTCAGCTTCTTACTGAGGCTGACCAGGGAGCTCCTCCACTCATGGGATTTTACTCTCTTTTGCAACAGTTTCTTCTTTCTGTTGTAGAGTTTGTTTATGGCAGGGGATCACCAGATTGGCTTCCTTTTTTTTGAGGATAGCATCTTGGTTCTGTTGGGGATAGCACGATCCATGCACTCGTGTAAGTGCTTATAGAGTTCATCTGTGTAGGAATCAGCAGTCATAACTGTATTGTCCATCTGCATGGATGTCATAAAGTTTGTCACTTCTGTTTTAAGAAGCATGAAATTGGCATTGGAGAAATTTTTGACCGTAATTTCCTTCATGGTGGGTGGGGTGGGATGTGGATATCTAGGGAGATTAGCTTAAAGATCTGACTAACAAGGAGTTGACTTCAGGTGTAGAACATCGGTCACTCATTTTGGTAATGACTAGGTCTAGGATATTGCTGCCCTGGTGGGGGTGTGGATAAGTTGATTCAGGGCACTGGAATTTATGAATTCCAGAAAGCACTGAGTGAAGGAATTGGTACATGAGTAGTTTTCCCGGTTAATGGTGGGGTAGTTGAAATCGCCCATTATTAGGGTGTTTGGTTGAACCCTAATATTTTCCAGTATATCAAGAAAAGACAAATGGGAATCCTGGGGCATGGTGGAGGATCTGTAGCAAGCTACAATTTGGATTGCAGTTTTGCCCAGATTTAGTTGTACTTGGATAACATCGGATGCATTATGCTAAGCAACTAGCCTGGAGGTGTGGATATCCTTAATGAATATGGACCCACCTTCACCTTTGGTGTTCAGTCCAGGTTAGGTGGCCGAAAAGTGTGGTATGAGTTATAGCCTGGTAATGCAGGGGTGCTATCTGGAGCCTTGAAACAGGTCATAGAAACTGCACATATATCAATATTCTCCATTTTAAGGAGTACCTTGAGGGAGTGCATTTTGAGATTTAGACTTCTAGCATTGAATAGCATTACCCTCAGTTTTTGCTTGCCTGGTCCTGTTACAGTGGTGAATTTGTCATTTGAACCTTGCCCAAAAAAGGCACTATAGTGGCATCAAGAGCCTTAGCCAGTATCCGGAATCGCAGGGGTGACAGGTGCAGGCCATCTCTGGCAAAGCATCATGGTCTGTCAACCATGTCATCTCAGGCAGACATATAATGGATCCCCTTAGAATGAAACCAGAAGCTAAGCCAATTGTTGAAGTCAATCATTTTTGTCCTTGTACTGCGGTATCATTCTGGATGATGGCAGGATACTACTTAGAACTAGGATCATACCTACTTGGGCTACAAGATCGGAGAGCTCTTCCATGTCTTTTTTCATGTAATCCAGGGAGGTACATCTCAGGACATTCACACCAACATGGACAATGATAGAGTCATATTTGTACTTGTTCTGGAGTGACCTGAGTACATGGGTTATGTGGTGGATCATGGCACCCAACAGGCAGCTGACAGTAACCTTCTCCTTGTTTAGCCTTGTGAGTGGGACATCAGTGTGCCTGACTATAGAGTCACCTTTGACTAGTGTGTTAGGTACATTGTTTTGCCTTATGGGCTGTGGTTGAGTGGCACACTGAGTCTGTGGGTTATGTGTCATTTGGGTTGTGTTAGGGGATGGAGGTTAATTGTGTTTCTGCTTTGGAGGTCTCTGTTGCTTGAGAATATTATTATTGAGAGCCTCCGTGAAAGTTTTTGTGTTTCTATGTGTGGATTTTGGTGGTGTAGGTTTAGTGGGACTATGTGATTAGTGCGGTGTGGTGCAAGTGTTTACCTCCTCCTCTTGACTGTCAAGTTCAGTTTTGGTTGGAGAGAGCTTTACCTCCAGTTTGGCTAGCTAAGTGGATCTCTCACAGGTTGTGATGTTGAGTGGTAGGAAGAGAGGGCTGTCTGTGTACATGAGGCAATTGCTACATTGCCCCAAGATGCCCAGATTCATCAGATAGACAAGAGAGAACATTGGGAGTTGACCCGTGGACATACCTGAATTAAAAAATACTTTCATCTAGACAGCTGAGGAAAGTGAGTATAAGGGCTGTTTTTCCTCTAAGCAAGTGAGGAAAGTAAGTGCAAAAACTGTTTTCCTTTAGGTAAAGAGGAAGGTTGAGTACTGTAGTAATTTGTAGCTTACTTAGTGCTAACAACAAGTTCTGAACAAGTGCTGAGCATGAATAAGCAAATTCAGGTGCTAAAACTAAGAATCTGTACCTGGATCCTGTGGTAGATAGGCTACCTAGTGCTTATCACTCCCACTGATAAGCTAGAATGCTTCCCTCCAACACAGAAAGGCTTGGGGGGCTCAGAAGCTTACAATCAGTCCTGGACACAGCAAATCTGTATCTGGACTAGACTAGTTACAGGAAAGATGGGAAACAAGCGCAAACATGGGCTTTTAAACCAGAAAGTTGAAAGAAATGGAAAAACTGCCCAAACGGCCAATAAACTACAATTTCTGGGCCAGAAACCATTCTTGTGGTAGATAGGCTACCTAGTGCTTACCACTCCCACTGATAAGCTAGAAGGCTTCCCTTCAACACAGAAAGGCTTGGGGGGGGGGGGCTCAGAAGATTATAAGCAGTCCTGGATACAGCAAATCTGTATCTGGACTAGACTAGTTACAGGAAATATGGGAAACTAGCACAAGCATGGGCTTTTAAACCAGAAGTTTGAAAGAGATAGAAAAACTGCCTAAACGGCCAATAAACTACAATTTCTGGGCCATCACCACTCTTGTGGTAGATAGGCTACCTAGTGCTTACCATTCCCACTGATAAGCTAGAAGGATTTTCTCCAACACAGAAAGGCTTGGGGGACTCAGAAGCTTACAAACAGTTCTGAATATAGCAAATTTGTATCTGGACTAGACTAGTTACAGGAAAGATGGAAAACAAGTGCAAACACAGGCTTTTAAACCAGTAAGTTGAAAGAGATGGAAAAACTGCCAAACGGCCAATAAACTACAATTTCTGGGCCAGAAACCACTCTTGAGGTAGATAGGCTACCTAGTCCTTACCATTCCCAATGATAAGCTGGAAGGCTTCCCTCCAACACAGAAAGGCTTTGGGGGCTCAGAAGCTTACAAACAGTCCTGGATACAGCAAATGTGTGTGAAATGGCAAGGTAAATGTCTGCATATTTCTTTATTGAATTTTGGTGAAGGTATTTCAAGAACAAAGAAAGGTACAACTCAGGGCAACACTTTATATCATCCCATCCCTCAGCCACATTCCATATAACTATTTGACTCAAAAATTGTTTATATTCTCTCAAAGACTAGGGCAACAAGATGCCTGGCTCTATGGTGCAAAGGGATAGAGCCTTTAATGTGGCTCAGGTGACTAGGGTTTGATTACAGATCCCAGTACTGGAAGATTGGAGGTGGGGTGTTGAGTTAGAGAACATTACCCAGTCAATTGTTCTGGGGAATAGGGAGGGTTACGCTCACTTAGAGATGCACACAGTGTGTTTGGTTTCCCAGGTAGATAACAGGGAACCACTGCTTATGCTTCCAAGTTGGGTGACACTACTTCAATGGAATGCCTTTTGTGAAGTGAAGAAATGGCCTCTGCAAGCAGGCCGTTGTACTACTCACTACCAGTGCTTGGTGGAATGCATGGGGAGGGGGGGTAAAGCCAGCATCCAAACTGCCTCTTTATGGCTACCTTAATTATGGCCTTTCTCTGATAATATCCCCTTAGTGATAGGGAATGAATAAGTATGTTGGTAGGGAAAGGATTGATGACTGGAAGTTGTGGGGGAAACATATGACAAAATAAACAACATAAAATACTACAGTGCTAATATCAGTAACAAAAATGAACAGTAACTTAATAATGTATAATCCGATAATTACAAAAGCAGTGCCAACACTAAAAAATGAGGCTAACAAGTACAAGTGCTAAGAATATTGATCATTATAATAGTGAGTATTCCCTGTTAAAACAGTCCATGTCAACCCATCATCCTCATCCATAACTTTATGGCTACTAGTTTATCCTACTCCTAGAATCCCATCAGACATTATTTTGCCCAAATGACAATCTTCTCCATGCAATAAAACCTTCATTCACTTAAGTAAACAGTTATCCATTTTATAACACTCATCCTAATTGACACCTAGCGAAGAAACCTTAAAAAAACAAACAACTAACAAATGAATAGAGTACTGCATATGTGTTGCTCCTACAGTTAATACATTCCACTATAACCATCCTTCATAACCTCTTCTGGTGGCAATGTCCTCATTCTAGTTATCCTGTCTAATACATCATCATGCTTTCTATCATCCCCTTAAAGGGATAATCTCAAACTAAAACCATTGACTATTCCTTAGGCCCATCCAACTCCTAACATCTCTCCCCTTACCACTCTACTAGTCCCCATTTCATTCTAAATTTCCTCTCTTTGTCCTATTTATCCCCATTAATGAGCTTCCTTATCTGTCACATAATATCATCTTTATAGCGTTTAACTCTTAATCTTTCCAGCCTTTAGCTATCAGTGTCTTAACCTACTATACTATCCAAGAATATCTTCCTTTTCATGTTAGAGAAGCTATGACTGCTTTCCATACTCCAAGTAAACAAAACAACCAGCTGTTATCTGACACCTGCCAAACACATCTAATTACTGACCACAGTTTCATGACCTCATCAAAATACCACATTTGCTAATTGTCTACTCATTCTTACCCACACCTTAAACACCTGGCATCCCTGCACCAAAGCTCCTCTCTAAATTGTCCATGTATGAGCTGTAATTTCACCAGATATATCAATGATGTAGATTTCTGAAATGCAAGTCATATACCTGACCCATTTTTCTAATCAGCCTTGGTACTTTCCATACCTCCCTTTCATATGTCATCCATATTCCAGTCACTTTCTTCAGCTTATCTCAGACTTAACACCTCATTTTCTCTCACACTGTTTCTGACTACCCAAAGTACTCATTAATATTTAACAACAACCTGTCTTGCTTGTCAACATACTAACCTTCAATAATGCTTAAACCTATCTTGTCCTGCTTATTCATTACAGTTTATATGATTTCTAATTGCCTTATAGACCAACTAATCCCCCTCCCTAAATCAATATACCTTCTGTAGTTCATGCATTTGCAAGAATATCTATCACTGATTTCCATTTTAAAGATCCCCTCATATGACAGACCCTTACAATTCCACTTTACCACCCTTTCTCCAAATTCTTGGTACTCATGCCTATCTAAGACCCCACTATACTTGCTATTTCTACATAACCTTACCCTAGCTTCTAACCTATTGAGCATCCTCTTATTGCTGCAGCCTTTTATGGTCTGCATCACAATTTCTCCCCTATGTGCTCCCATTTGACCTATCTCAACTTGTGTTCTTAGACCACTCTCACCTTGAGCTATATTGATAAGTCTTTTAGTCATCCAAGAGTCTGGCATTTCTTATCTACCCAACTCTCTACTCATCCACATTCTCACTTTACTTATCTTTTCTCTCTTCTTCTTCTTATATATATATTTATCACACCTACTAACAGTCATTCCTGCAGACGAGTACCAACATGTCTTACTAAGTATATTAATAATGTACAGATCAGAGCCCTTATTACCTGCATCATGAGTTTAACCTGCCTCTCAACTCTAACCAGTATTATTTTACTGAGGGGCAAACCTTTATTCCTAGATCCATAACACCTCCCTCTACAATGTGGTAGGTCTGGTCGCCAGCAGTCGTCTCCTGTCATAACAACCATAGACTGTTGTGGGTGAAATTGTAACCTTGACCACTCATCAATTTTTTAAAGATGGTTTCTATCCTCCTCATCCCAGCTTCATTAGGCATCCCTCTCAGCACCCAGTGAACCCAGCTGATCTCCTTCCAGGTCAATAACCACTTAACCTATTCCCAAATCAAGGTGAAAACACTAGAGCTCAGCCATTCTCTAGTTGAGTCAACAAACAATTAGGACATTTATTCCCCTTTGGAGATGAAGTTTGAACACTCAGCAGGCCTGCAAACCTTCCTGTGATGGCTGTTTATATGTGTTGATGCCTTCACTCTCAAAAGACTGCCTTTGTGGTCATCCACAAGACCATATAAATGCTCATATTGGCTTATGTGGGGTGCACGTCACTTGGCCAATAGCTACTAACTTTATTATATCAACCCTCCAGTTGAAGTCAAGGTTGCAGTGGCCACATGTCTTTCCCCAGACATGATGGTTAAGTTAGCAATGGCCACTCACTCAATTTATCTCCTGCTATGGTTCTTTCGTTGCCAAAACAAACAGTTCACCCTAGCTCATCAGGGTCACAACCAGGGCTTTATCTTTCTTCATTTTGTATTTTATAAACATTTCTAACATCTCTGGCAAAATCCTGTTTACATTTTCCAACAACAATTGCAACAACAGCATTAACAGCAACAACAATAACAATATGCAATGGACATACTCCTGTTGTTTTCCTGTTCCTTGCAGAAAATCCTTGATTCTTTCTGTTAATTTCTCCATTATAATTAAGAATGAATGTTTGCATAGAGAACATTTTGGACTTGTCTATCTTCCCTAAACTATTCTTGGACACCACTTGAAACATTCTCTCTCCTATCTCCAGCTTCTGAGGTTTGAAAAAAAAACTGAAATTAAATTTAACAAAGGTTTGCCTAGATGTCCAGAAAAGCTAGGCCAGCACATCCAACACTTTCCCGTTCCACCTATTCTCCAACCACCCGAAGCCTCCAGTGTTCCCATGATAAATTATTACAGCCGAACAAAATCCACCTGGGCTCTAAACCACCTTAGGCAAGTCTATTTCCATTCTAGCTGTTAATGCTCAAGTTAAGTATTTCTCATGAGTATTCCGGTTTTACCCCATTTTTGCTATTCCCACATTTGACATGCCATTACTACAATTGTGTGGCCTGAAATCCCCCTATCTAGAACATCTGTTCTTTCTACTTCCCTCCCCTTAGTCACTCACTAGTAATCTATCCAGTCCGTTTGTGTTCCTGTACTCATCCATGTAAAAATTGAAATAATACCTCACACGTATTTGTCTCTGCAAGTCCTTTCAATACTTTCTAAAGTTAAAAATGCCATTTGCAAGGGTACTGAAAATATTGATGGACATCTTCTAGAAAACACCAAGTCCACTATATCCATTGTGTCAGCTCTTCAGAGTGTCTGTCCATTGGTTATATCCCTGGGGTGTAGAGAACAACTGTGCTCATGCACAAAGGTGATCCCTCTATTGACAACTGGAGTTACAGGCCTATTAGTGTTGTCTCTGGTATAATTTGCAAGGCTATGGAACTTAATATACCTGAACTGATAAACAATAACATAGGTGACATTAAATTCATGTACAAATACCAATTCATATTTGTAAAAGTCAGATTTTTTTCTGATCAACTTGAATTGAGTTCTTCAAAGACTAATGAGACCAAATATAAACATTGTATAGTCCTTGCTTCATACGGGCACAATGATAAGTCCTTACAATATTATCCATTCTTAGATTATTGACAAATTGTCCCACGCTTAGCTTTAATCTGTATGTTGTTATCTGGAAAGCAAACCAGCTATCTGATAAAAGGCATACTACTAAGGTCAGATGAATTTGCTTCAAAACTGAAAAACATCACCAGTGGTGTCCTACAATGCCCTGTCTTGGACATTTGCCTCATTGGCCTATACTTCTATGATTTGAAAGCTGATACCAAGGAATTAGGGTTAACCAGGTTTGCTGACAATTGAAAAAATGGAGTTGTTATAAGTTCCACATCTAATGTTCAAATTCTTCAGCAAGGGCTGAACCAAACAAATGGCCAGTGTATTAGTCATGGGCTTCCCTACTACACTAAAAAATGCAGTATAGTTTCATTTGCAAAAACTGCTACACCATCACATACCATTAGCTAACATTTCACTTTAAAATTGATCAAGCCATCAGAAACTTAAATACCTATCCAAAACATAAAACTGGAACCAAGGCTGAAACAAAAACTCCACTTTAGGGTAGAAAAACACTTTATTTTATGCTTTTGTCCTAAGACTTCCTCAGAATGTACCATATTAACAAATCATCAGTATAAATATATATCATCAACCAATTAAAATTCAACATCAATGATCAAAACAATAAAACTATTTAAAAAGATAATGTATACTAAAAAGTTAATGCATAATAACAAAAGAGGGGTTAATCCATAGTAAAAAGGATGGTAATACATAATATAAAACTCATTTATATAAATGCATTCTACAATTTTTAAAAAAAAAAAATTAATATTAACTACATCATTGAGTCCTGGTTTCTTATCGGAATCTAATCTTATTTGCCGCAAGGCTTCTCTTTGTTCTAGGTAGGTCTTATAACCCACACTCTTCAAGGTATCAAGCCCTTGTTCAAGAAGTGAAAAAAGAAACTTCTTGTAATTATGACATAATTGTGTATGTTTAAAAAGTGCATTTTTGCTCTCCTTCTTTTTAATACTATAAAGGTGCTCTTTGATTCTAACACACAATTCCTGGATCATCATCCCAATATAGAATGCAGTGCACCCACTGCATACCCCAATATAAACAACTCCTTTACTTTTACAGTTAAAATGTCCTGGGACTTTAAAAATATAAGATAAGTGACTCAAATTAATATGGGAACCTTCCAATATGAACCTGCAGATGTTACAAGTGCCACATTTATGCATGCCATTAGGCTTGTTAGCCATATTAATTCCTTTTTGAACTTTTGTATCATTCCTCTGTAATAATAATTTTAAATTACAGTCATTTTTATAAACAAAATGTGGATGCGAGCCCACCACCTAAGAAACTTCTTGATTCCCTTCTAATATTTGCCAGTTGTCTTGCATAATCCCTCGTATCAGCCGACTATCAATAGTCATATCCAAACTACAATACACTTTAATATCTTCTTTATCCTGAAGTTTGGAGCCAGAATATGGTACCTTTAATATGGGGGGGGGGGTACTGGGTGTCTTGTTTGCTAAGTACTGTTTGGGCCACTTCTCTCAAAAAAACTTTTCATCATATCTTCTGTTTTTAAATAACATTATAATAAACTCAAATTCTTCAATTAACTGACAATTTTCACTAGTCATACGGTTAGCTCTTATTAGTTGTCCTTTAGGTATGTTGATTTTATATAATGTAGATGTTGACTACTATAATGTAGATAACTATTAATGAAATTATTTTTCCGATCTATTCTACTCACAAACATATCATTAATGATATCCCATACATCTAAAAAAATTCACTCTTGTTCCTACATCACCTAACACAAATTTTAGGAAACCAGATTCTTGATTTAAACTGTTCAAAAACTTTTTTACTTTAATCTGGTCTCCCAACATAATAAAAAAAAACAAGTAATTCACAAATCTTCTGTAATGAACGACCTGACATTGATTCATAAGTGGTTCCAATACTGAATATTCCCACCATCCCATAACTATGTTGGCAAAATAAGGAACAGAAGGAGACTCCATAGCAATCCCCCTTATTTTTTTGTAAAATTTTTGATTAAATATGACGTAATTGTTTTCCAACAATAGTTCTACCATTTCACAACAAAATTACATTCTTTATTAGATAAATTAAAGAATTTCACTGAAAAGTCTCTCACATAACCTACTCAAGTTTCATGAGGAATTCAAGTGAACAAAGAAACAACATTAATGGAAACATAATATGTGAAGTGAAATTCTCTAGTTTATCTAATAATGAATGTACTTTTTGTTGTGAAATGGTAGAAGTACTGTTGGAGAACAATTCCTTCATATTTAATAAAAAACAATTACAAACAAATAAGGGGGTCACTATGGGGTCTCCTACCACCCCTTCTTTTGCCAACATAGTTATGGGATGGTGAGAATATTCAGATTTGAACCATTTATGAATCAATATTAGGTCATTCATTACAGAAGATTTGTGGAGGACTTGTTTTTCATTATGTTAGAAGACCAGATTAAAGTAAAAAAAGTTTTTGAACAGCTTAAGTCAAGAATCTGGTTTCCTAAAATTTGTGTTAGGTGATGTAGGAGCAAGAGTGAATTTTTTAGATGTATGGGATATCATTAATGAAATGTTTGTGAGTAGAATAGATTGGAAAAATACTTTCATTAATAGTTATCTACATTATAGTAATCAGCATCCATGTTATATAAAAAACAACACACCTAAAGGACAACTAATAAGAGCTAGCCGTATGACTAGTTAAAATTGTCATTTAATTGAAGAATTTGAGTTTATTATAATGTTATTTAAAAACAGGAGATATGATGAAAAGTGTTTTTGAGAGAAGTGGCCCAAACAGTACTTAGCAAACAAGACACCCAGTACCCCCCCCCCCCATATTAAAGGTACCATATTTGGCTCTAAATTTCAGGATAAAGAAGACATTAAAGTATATCATAGTTTGGATATGACTATTGAAAGTGGGCTGATACGAGGAATTATACAAGACAACTGGAAAATATTAAAAGAGAATCAAGAAGTTTATAAGGTGGTGGGCTTGCACTCATATTTTGTTTATAAAAATCAGTGTAATTTAAAATTATTATCACAGAGGGATGATACAAAGGTTAAAAAGGGAATTAGTATGACTACCAAGCCTAATGGCATGTATAAATGTGGAATTTGTAGCATCTGCAGGTTCATCTTGAAAGGTCCTCATATTAATTTAAGTCAATTATACTATTAACCAGGACATGTTAACTGTAAAAGTCAAGGAGTTGTGCATTGCATTCTATATTGGGATGATGACCCGGGAATTGTATGTTAGAATCAAAGAGCACCTTTATAGTATTAAAAAGAAAGATAGCAAAAATGCACTTTTTAAACATACACTGTTATGTCATAATTACAAGAGGTTTCTTTTTTCGGTTCTTGAACAAGGGCTTGTTGACTTGAGGGGTGGGGATTATAAGACCTACCTAGAACAAAGAGAAGCCTTGTGGCAAATAAGATTAGATTCTGATAAGAAACCAGAACTCAGTGATGTAGTTAATATTAAAAGTTTTTTTTTTTAAATCGTAGAGTACATTTATATAAATGAGTTTTATATTATGTATTACTCTTCTTTTTTTACTATGTATTAACCCCTCTTTTGTTATTATGCATTAACGTTTTAGTATACATTGTCATTTTAAATAGTTTTATTGTTTTTGATAATTGATGTTGAATTTTAACTAATTGATGATGTATATTTATACTGATGTTTTGTTAATATGGTGTGATCTGAGGAAATCTTAGGATGAAAGCATGAAATAAAGTGTTTTGCTACTCTAAAGTGGAGTTTTTGTTTCAACCTTGGTTCCAGTTTTTTCTGGCAGTTTACCTCTTAATTCCTTGTCGCTATTTATCATGGGCCGATTTTTATGGATAATTAGTGAGATAACCTTGCTATCAATGCTGAAAGGTGTAATAAATGCCAACCTTAATAGTGTAGTGTGATTATGTTGAGTCTGGACTACTATATGTGTTGTACTTCCAAGGATAGCTTGGTATACCTGACTCTCTTTTTATTCTAACCTCCTTGACTAGGTTGTCAATGAGTTGTCTAGGGTATCCATGTCTCATAACCATTTCCTTCAGCAATTGGCACTCTTCCAAAAAATCAAAGTCTCTTGATACCATACGTGCAGCTCTAACCAACTGCCCCTTCACTACTGATCTCTTTTGGTACCAGGGGTGATTACTACTGTAGTGTAGAAAACTGTTGGAATATGTTTCTTTCCTGTGAATTTTTGCACAAAATGATTTGTTTCCATAATCTTTCCATAGATTCATATCTAAACATACAATTCTATCGCCGCTATATGTATAAGTAAAAGACAGGAAGCTGGACTAGAATTGAAGAATAAAACCAGATCAGTGGCTGTTCTCTCATCTCCTTCTATTAAAATAAAAATATCATCAAGGAAATGTGTATAAAATTTAACCTTGTTCATCATTTGGTCATTCTTCCCTATCACTTCTTGCTCCCAATAGGCCATGACTAAATTTGCAAAGCTCCCTCCACAGGGGGAGCCCATGGCTACACCAATTTTCTGTAGGTAAATTCTATTGTTGAAGGTCAAGTAGTTATACAATATAACTATGTCCAACATTTCTTCTACCAAGGTTATCTCTGATTGCTTAGCTCCTCTTTTCCTTAACATAAAACTCACCCATTCAATGCCTTCTTCTTGGGGGATGCATGAATACAAATCCCTCACGTCGACAGTTTAAAAATTTAAATTCCCGTCAAATTTCAAATTATTGATATTTTGGAGAAATTACAATGAATCCTTACAAATAGCAGTCTCCTGTGTTACATATTTTTGAAGTATATTATCCACAACTTTTGCACAGGGATACATGGCGCTGTTTCTAGCATCCACTAAGGGTCTCATGGGTAGGTCAGATAATGATTTGTGAATTTTGGGGATCCCAAAAAGAATTGGAGTCTTAGGTGCTAACATAGTCAAATAATTTAGTGTCGACAAATCAATTCTTCCTTCTATAAAGAAGTCATTGAACAATGACCCAATTCTAGAGTATGCTTGATGCAATTCATTTGTAGATGTTTCTTGGTATGCATTACTATCTAGTATTCTAGACATTTTATCAATATATTGTTCTTGCATCATAATAACTAACTAAACCACCACCCTTGTCAGTTTGCATAATTCTGACTTCTGCTTCTCTCAAGGAATGCAGGGCTAGTTTTTCCTCCATTGTAACATTAAAAGGCACATTTCTCCTATAAATATTAGTGCATAACATATTCCGTAAATCTATTTCACACATTTTGTCAAACAGGTTTAGAACAGGGTGCATTGGTGGTAAAAAAAGTACTTGCAACATGGACATTATTAACCCCCGCTGGGTCACTTCAAAAAAATAATTTTAAATTAATTTTTCTAATTAACAGCTTCAAGTCAATTAAGGTTTTAACCAAGTCGGCCTTACCACTAGGAACAATGTGTTACCTCTAGAAAGTAACTCAATAACAGCAGGGTCAATTTGTACATTAGCATATTTAAAAATTTTAAAATCTTTGTCCATGTTGAACAAAATGGAGCAATTCTCTTGGTAAGTAAAAGAACTGTTATTTACCTCCCCCCTTCCCTCATGGGTTGGGGTTGTTCCTGTTGTTGTAGTTGTTCACAAAGTTCGTATTTTGCCTCAAGTTGTAATGCAAGGCTCCTTTTCGAAAATTTAACTGTTGGGTTACTAGTTGATCCTGGGGTGAAAGCACTGTGGGGATTGGGTTTCCAGTATTATTTTGCTCAATATTGTTTATGTATTTTAATGTTGAGTCTTCCTGCTGATTTCACCCACTGCTGTCAACTTGGTTCATTTGATTCCACCCATAAGGTTGTTTTGGACCAGCCCATGATTTAGTTTGAGAAGGGGGGGGGGGGTTGGGTAAGCCGTACCACTGCTATACACTTGTCAGTCCCTATTGAGTTATTTGACTTTGGTTTCTTTAATCTTGCCCACATATTGATCTATACTACCAAAAATCCGATCATAATCATATTTATAACATGTGAAGTCTATATTCTTTTGTATAGATTCATTCATAATAGTTGCTTCTTCCACGAGTGTATCAGATAGAATTTGGTAACGTTTATACATTACTTCCAGTAACTCAAGTCCGTGCTTATTAAACAGTTTTAATAGGTCCTGATGGAACAGTGACCCTTCTATTAGCCCAGTCGGGTACTGCCAGGACCTCAGACCTTTGGGGACAATCCCCTTGCTCAAACACTCACAAACATAAACGATTTCCAACTGGGTATTTTTGCATTTGATCAGTTTTTGGTCTAGTTGTTTTAATTGTAGGGAAATATCCACAGATCCCATAACCGGTTGCTCCTGTGTTTCACTACTGGTAACCGTTTGTAGTGATAAAGGTTAAATCAACCATTCAGTCAATTTCGGAGCTCCAATAAGCCCTGTAGATCTGTTCCTGGTGTTTGATACATGTCCATCACAGGTGCAACCCTCCAGCAGGGCATTACCATCGTGTAGATTATTTGTTACCCTGTGTACTGCATTTGAGGATATTGTTATAGTAGTCCAGGCATTCACCGCTGTGGTTGGTTGCTCTATTGCAGAAGTTGGAGTTGGAATACTCGAAGAAGGGCACATACAGTTTTCAATGAAATCCATCTGTAATGAATCAGACTTCTTTGTCAAGGCATCCACTTGTTTCACTAACTATTCTGTGAGAACAAACATGTTCGCATTATCACTAGCTGATTGTGAGAAGGTGGTGGCAGGTCCAGGTTCTTCAGCTATGACAAAACTGAAAACTCGTAAAGACAAGTCAAACTTGGAAACGACTCAAACAGGCAGCTGAGGCCTGTGATGTAACACTCACCAAAAGCACGAAATAGTATGAGTAAGTTTAAATAAAACCAGGTTAATACAAATTAGATACAGGTTACAGGTTAAGCACTTTTTGTCCTACCTTGTTGTGGGACTTCTTCAGACAAACACACACACAACAACTGCAATAAATATCCTAGGGCCATGGTGACGAAAATACAGACACCTCAGCTGATGAGTTGCATATATATCATTGGATAATTTAAAAGTGGTGTAACCATTAAAAAAGTTTAAAAATGTTTTAAAATCATTAATTAAGTCATGTAATAAAACTTCAACTGTCCTACAAATAAATTATTTATTATTTTTTATTGATTATGCTAAATTAACATTGTTGAATATTCAATGGAGTATATATATCGATTTGAGTTTGGTCAACATAATGGTAATTTTAGCTAATATTTGTATTTTTATGTTTTTATTTTTATACAGATACATATATATACATATTATTCAGGAATTAGCCAAATGGGTTGCCAGTTTTTGATGTGTGCAATAATTATTTGCACAAACCAGTTAGTAAAAAATGTATTCTTTCATGTTCAGGATTGAGAATACAGATATTTGTAGGACAGCTGAAGTTTTATTACACATGACTTAATTAATGATTTTAAAACATTTTTAAACTTTTTAATGGTTACACCACTTTTAAATTATCCAATGATATATATGTAACTCATCAGCTGAGGTGTCTGTATTTTCGTCACCACGGCCCTAGGATATTTATTGCAGTTGTTGTGTGTATGTTCTTTGTCTGAAGAAGTCCCACAACTAGTGGGACGAAAAGCACTTAACCTGTAACCTGTATCTAATTTGTATTAAACTGGTTTTATTTAAACTTACTCATACTATTTCGTGCTTTTGGTAAGTGGTACATCGCATGTCTCAGCTGCTTGTTTGAGTTGTTTCCAAGTTTGACTTGTCTTTACAGGCTTTTCTGATTTACTATAATTTAGGTCAGCAACAATTAGATTTCCAGGTGCATATGAATGATTATTTTTCATTTTAACATTGATGTGCACATTTGTTTCCCTTTCTGCACTTGATCTATTATTCTAAGTCTTATACATGCACCGATTTCTGTGTGATGCACTTACATAGGCTAATCTACCATTGTTTGTGTACTATATTTCTAAACATAATGCTACTAAATGGATTTCATCACAGTAAGTGACAGCTACTTGGCATCTGATATGAGGTATTTGTCTTTGTTTTGTATAACATGCTAGCAGTTAATTGTTTTAGCTGCCAAAGTTTAACTTGATTGTTTGAGGATAGCTCTTAATCCAGTTTGTAATGGTTTGTATGCTGGAGCTATCCATAGCCAAGATGGAAACCATCCCACTTTAATCATGAACTAAGATTCTATTTCTTTAATTTGGTAGCATTTAATGTAATCTTTTTACTGGGGGTTTAAAACATTTAAGTCTGTTTACAATTCATAGCAAATTATGTTGATGGTAGTATATAGCTAGATTAACATTGAATAAACTGTATATCAAATTATTTCACTTTTTCAGTAGTATTTCCACATGTTGTATAAATATGCAATAAACAAAACAAAGCCTTGTGCTAATTCAGAAGTGAATATTTTGCAAAGGAGAGTTGCTCTTGAACTCTTAATTTTTTTGTTGCACGTCCTAAATGTAAATGGAGAATCAAAGGAGGCAAAGAAGGGCATTATACAATTTATTCTTTGTGAGGGTTAGTTATGAGTGAAAGTTTTTTAATAGACAATGACACAAATTTACAAAAACTATTCCTTTGCTGTAACGTGACGTCAGGTACTCAGTGTTTTTTCAGACTGCAGTGCTGCTCTTGTCTGGAGTAGAAGCCATGCTGACTGATAGGATGGCATGCTAAGTGATACAATGGCATTCTGAATTAGGCAGTTAGGGAATTGTTTATTTGGCCCCATGCCCTCATTCCAGAATCATAACTAAAGTGCTTAACGTGACAGTTGGTCTCTAATTTTGCATATTATCAGTGGATATGTATTTTAAAGGAGTAAAAACAACTGGTTTCCTGAATGTAGGTACTAAGAGTATATTTATTTATTTAATTTGCTAACCGGGGCATGGATCACAATTGACCAATGTCAGTCTTAGCCCGGAAAATATTATAGTAAAGTATTACAGGATATTACAAAATATTGTTATTTAGTTAGAAGGTGGTTGAACTTGGCAGCAAGGGATAAGTACTGTCTGAAACATTGGATTCTATGCCCTGTTTATGTGTTTGAGCTTTTCTTCTTTTTTTTTCTTTTTTCTTTTTGCAAACTGAGTCACTGGTCTAAAGGAAAGGTGGGTAAATACTGCTTGCAGTTCATATGAAGGGACATATTTTGTCATCCAAATAGAAGAAGCAGCACGTGCTGGAATCTTCTGTGTGGATTATATTATGAAATGATGTGCTTTAAATGTATAATCATAGTTTGGAGGCAGTGCTTCAGTGATTACATTATGATCCTCCTCGTCCATATTTATTATTATATCACCACACTATTATAAACTACCACTTAAACGAAAGTCTTGTCATATGTAAAGTGAATAAAAAAAGCAAGGTGTGGATTTAGACTCCTTACCTCAGTCCAGAATTTTAGCTATAAGGAGCTGTTCCTATATACAATTCTTACTTTAAAACAAACTTAAATAACAACCAAGTCAGTGACACAAAGTAAATAATTCTACCTCTGAGGTCAATCTAAGTACACTACTTTTAAATTATCTTATGTTTGTGAAAAAAAAGTCTTCTCTAAAGTCACAGGTCAGGAGGCAAAAAATGAACTGACAAATTTTGTCATTACGAAACATCTGTGTTAGTTTTAAATGTCTTTATTATTTTCAAAAAGTGCACAGAACAAGACATCTGAATGCCAATATGCAAAATATGTATAAACACACTCATTAATTATAATCCACAAAGTAAGACTTAACATGTCACAATTATCCCTAAAAAAATACAATGTCATCACTTTAATTTTTTATTTGTTGCACTTTCTGTTTCATGAAGTGCTGCTAATTTGGCTAAATATTTTCCTTGTGACCTTTAAGAAGCAGATACAGATAAGCAAGTTAAAACAAACAGGTGTGTTATAACATGTGAACAGAATATGAAAATGTCTGCATTAAGCAAAATATGAAGAATTTCAGCGGTATTTGTGATCATTTAACGTTAGAGATGCTTAGCAATAACATGCTTGGGAATATAAGCATCTCTTTCCCCCTTATATAGTTTCCTGTTGACAGATGGCTTAAACTAAACCCTGAAAAAATAGAGGGATGGTGGAAAGATTCATGTCATTAGAAAGGCTGATAGTCTACCTGCAGTCTTCTCCACAGAATGATGCTGAATTTGTTGTCATACTGTATTCTATTCATAATGATTTCTAGATTTTTTCTATTTTAATATAAATGTTTTAGACATAAACCATAGGCTGGTATTTATAATCCAGGGCTTCACATTTTAGTAAAGTTAACCCATCAAGAGTGACAGTACATTACTATATACAGTGGATATAAAAGTGTACACACCCGTGTTAAAATGCCAGGCTTTTGTGATATAATAAAATGAGACCACAATAAATCATTTAAAAACTTTTCTCACCTTTAATGTGACCTATACCTGTACAATTCAATTGAAAAACAAACAAATGTGTTAGGGAAAAAAATATGAAAAATAAAAAACGTGCAATAAGCTGGTTGCCTAAGTGTTCACAGCTTTAAACTAATATTTTGCTGAAACACCTCTTGATTTAATTACAACATTCGGTCTTCTTCAGCGCACACCTGCCATCAATTAAAGAGACTCTGATTAACCCCAAATAATGTTCAGCTGTCCTAGTAGGATTTTCCTAAAATTTACTCAGTTGCCTGCTACAGCAAAAGCCATTGTTCACAGAGAGCTTACAAAGCATCAAAGGGATCTCATTGCTGAAAGGTATCAGTCAGGAGAAGGGTACAAAAACATGTCCACAGCATTGGATATACCATGGAACACAGTGAAGACAGTCATCAAAAAGTGGAAAAAATATGGGACAACAGTGACATTGCAAAGAACTGGACATCCCTCCAAAACTGATGAAAAGACAAGATGAAAACTGGTCAGGGAGGGTACCAGGAGACCCCTAGCAACACTGAAGGAGTTGCAGGAATGTCTGGCAAGTACTGGTTGGGTACTACATGTGACAACAATCTCCTGTATTCTCCATATGTCTGGGCTATGGGGTAGGGTTGGAAGATGGAAGCCTTTCCTCACACAGAAAAACATCCAGGCCTGGCTAAAATCTGCAAAACAATACATCAAGTTTGCCTAAAGCATGTGGGAAAATGTGTTATGGTCTAATGAGACCAAGGTTTAACTTTTTGGCCACAATTTCAAAAGGTACATTGGGCGCAAAAACAACACTTCACATCACCAAAAGAACACCATCTATACGGTGAAGGATGGTGGTGGCAGCATCATGCTTTGGGGTTGCTTTTCATAAGCTGGAACTGGGGCTTTAATCAAGGTGGAGGGAATTATGAACATTTCCAAATGCCAGTCACTTTTGGCCCAAAACCTTCAGGCATCTGCTAGAAAGCTGAAGATGAATAGGAATTTCACCTTTTAACACGACAATGACCCAAAGCGTACACCCAAATCAATAAAAGAATGGCTTCACCAGAAGAAAATTAAAGTTTTGGAATGCCCGAGCCAGATCCCAGACCTAAATCCAATAGAAAATCTGTGGGGTGACCTGAAGAGGATTGTGCACAAGAGATGCCCTCGCATTCTGACAGATTTGGAGGGCTTTTGCAATGAAGAGTGAGCAAATATTGCCATGTCAAGATGTGCTATGCTGATAGACTCCTACCCAAGAAGACTGAATGCTGTAATTAAATCAGAAGGTGCTTCAACAAAGTATTAGTTTAAGGGTGTGCACACTTATGCAACCAGCTTATTGTATGTATTTTATTTGTTATATTTTACCCCTAACAGGTTTGTTTTTCAATTGAATTGTACAGGTTATAGGTCACGTTAAAGGTGGAAAAGTTTTGAAATGATTTATTGTGGTCTCATTCTATATATCACAAAAACCTGGCATTTTAAACAAGGGTTTGTACACTTTTTATATCCGCTGTAAATCATGAATTTTCAGGAGGAATATGTAAATACAGAGGCATTTTGTTAAACATGCCTCACTATCGCAAAAGTGTAATATGCTTAAGGCATAAATGGTTGGGGGTAGCTGATAAACAGATAAGGGGCATTACATGTTTGCATATCATTAAGATTCATAGAGATTAATTCATAATGAAATGATTTGCATAACAACTGTGTAAATAGCCCTGAACTTACCCCTTTTAGAAGCAATTTAACAGAAGAATATGGATAAGATAGGGGAAGGGAAAATGTTTCATTTTGGTTTCAGGGATGTGCTTCTGCCTACATGGGCAGACCAATGAAGGGTTCATTGGCGGAAATGTTTCATTTGAAGTCAGTGGAATGTCTCTGCCTATGTGAGCAGACTACTAAAGGGGGCATTGGGGTAAATCTTTAATTTGGTGTTAGGGATGGGCTTGTGCATCCATGGGCAAAATACTGAAGGTGTCATTGAGGGATATGTTTTATTTGCTGTTAGGGGTATGCTTGTGCAAACCTGGACATACTGCTGAAGGGAACACTTGTGGAAATATTTCATTTTTGGTGATTGTGCATACATAATATTAAGGGGATCACTTGGGGAAAAAGTTTTCATTTTATGCATACTTTGACATACTGTTGAAAGGACCGGTAGGAAAATGTTTCATTTTGGTGTTTTGTATACTTGGACATACTGCTAAAGGGATCACTTGGGGAAATGCTTCATCCTGTTGCTTCTACAAACTTGGACAGACAGGTGAAGGGATCCATGGTGAATGCTTCATTTTCATGCTTGTGCATACTTGGACAAACTGCCAAAGTCATTGCTTGCAAAATAATTTATTTTGTGTCATTTTAGTGCTTGTGCATACTTCGACAGAGTACTGAAGGGGTTAATGGGAGAAATAATGAATTTGTGTGTCAGTGAAGTGGTTGTGTATCCTATAATAAACTACTGAAGGGATGGCTGGGGGTAAGCTAGTGGATTGCAACTCAAATATACAAGGTGAAGCATCACATTTAACAAGGGATGTGCATACAGCACTCATACTGGACTACAAATTGCAAGAACACCTCATTAGCATATACCTCTTTACACAATTTCTTATTTGCATCTCATTATACTTAAGGCATATAAAATTAGTGTAAATGGCCCCTATTAATCTTGCCTCATTTGTAAACATCAGAGTTACTCCTATCACGTTTGTGCAAATGACTATGAATACCCGCACTCCTCTGTAGAATGAGCTGTTGATCACCAAGCCATGTGTCTCCTGACTGGACTATTGTGTTGACAAAAATGAAACATAATCAAAAGGTAAATAATCTTGCAACAGTATCACTATCCTTTAATCTAATATTGTGCAAACTGTGACATTCAAATTCATATAGCTGTTACTGATAGCCTGTCATAATGTGAACGTTTTTCAGCAATATAAAACTGTTTGTTATTTTTCTTCTCAAATTAGGAAAATTAAGAAAATGAGTGGTAAAATTTAGAATTTCTTAAGATGAAATTAAGTACAACTGGAAATTCAGCATTTTGCTGGCTACACCATAACTAGAGAAAATATATCTTAAGAACTTCATGAAATATTTTGAATTTATTGCCAAATGGATGTGTGACAACTGCCTGAATACAACATGCTCAAAACACAGTTTACGAAACTCTAGTCCCTCATAAACTTGATTTTCTGGTAAATCACAGATGACTACAGGCAATTATTAAGGCTAGATATTGTAGATTCATACTTGCTATTATTCAGAAAATGCAAGCTGATACAAAACTTGTTCTGTTAACTTTATCAGTGACTTACACTGATATATAGAACATGCCCCTGACTTTGGACCCTTGTCTACTTCCACATTATTTTTGTCTTTGATCAGAATTCTGGAACAAAGAAGTTGAGAGCTATATAATTGATGATCAGCTATATCATTATCAGTGTTGTATTCTTCAGTAAGTGCAGAAGTACAAAATATTTTGCAAGAACTCCATAACATGCAGCAACATGAGTAAATTTAAGGGGTGGCAACACTAATAAATACTTTTTTCTTAACAGCATTTCAGTTTGCACGGGTGACCCAATGTAACCAAGACTTTTATATCATTATCAGTGACTGGCAGACCGATAGTTTAATGTCTGAACTATAATTTTATGAACAGTTCTTGCTGCCCAAAGAGCTTTACCATCATCATGACTGTTAAATGCAACAGTGGACCAGATTCATAAAGGTTACCACAAGGTGTGCATGCTTATTTACTAATATGTGGCCTGGAAAACCACAAGACATCAGGGATAACTTTGAATGTATGGAAAATATTAATGTGAAACTCTTATGCCTGACATTGATGGCTGACTGAAATTATCCATGATTTACATGGCCAGGAAAAGGAGACACAAGGAACAATCAAACAACAAAGGTATAGGGTGTGTGTGTGTGTGTGTGTGTGTGTGTGTGTGTGTGTGTGTGTGTGTGTGTGTGTGTGTGTGTTTGTGTGCGTGTGCTTGTGTGTGTGTGTGTGTGTGTGTGTGTGTGTGTGTGTGTGTGTGTGTGTGTGTGTGTGTGTGTGTGTGTGTGTGTGCGTGTGTGTGTGTGTGTGTGTGTGTGTATGTGTGTATGTGTGTGTGTGTCTGTGTGTGTGTCTGTGTTTGAATGTGTGTACTGTGCATGGGATGCTGTATGGGGGTACCTCTGCTTTCACAATGCAGCTGCCAACACTGTTAACTACCATGAGAAGTACTATCTGCACTACATGGTAGTTCACTGTGATTCTCAGACATGCAAATTAGCTACTCACGAGGTCTTCGCTCAATGCAGTTAATGTGTCTATAAAATAAAAATTGCCATATTGCTAAAATAGGGCCTTTTTATCATGGTCCTCATGGCACACAGTGGGGATCTTTATAATTCCTTAGGAATGTCATTATGTTTCCCTGTGCTCATTTCAATAATGGCTACTACTTTAATTGATTTATGGAAGCAAATGTGCTTTCCTTCTAACATGAGTTTTCTTTTTTTACTATACTGTAATGCCATCTGCTAATGCTGCAGTGGTACGGCGGTAGCGTTGTTTCCTCACAGCAAGAGGTTCTCCCATTCGATTCTCGGCTGGGCTTGGGAGTGCTTTCTGTGTGGAGTCTGCATGTCCTCCCCATGGTTGGGTAGCAGTTGAAAGACATGCATGCGCAAATAGGCATGCCTTCGTTAAAGGTTGGGCGTCGAGCTGGCACCTCGGCATTTCGTAAAAATCTACAGCCAATCATTAGCAGACCGGAGTTCTGCTGTGGCGACCCCTTACCGGGAAAAGCTGAAAGACAAACAACAACTGTAATGCCATCTGCTCAGCAAAGTAGCATTAATTGTTGGCTATGGAGGCTGTAAATAAAAGGGACTTATCCCTGCTGTTATCTGCTCACTGATAAACAACAGCACTGATCTGGCATGGTTGAGTAGTGTGACAGACTGTACTGCATTTACTACAGTCAGTTTGTATTGCTTTTTCCTGTGTTTGTATAGGTACATGTTTGTGTGGGTGAAGGGTGGCTGCAATTTATTTAAGAGTAACAAGCTGGCCATATTTTCTCCCACTTTCCATCACAGCGAATCATTAGTATTGCACATGATGAATATCTATCTTTTGTTGTCTGGCAGAAACATCATGCATGTGAAAGCATGATTCACTGGCACAGCAATGCAATGAGTAGCACTGCCATCTCCCAGTTTATTGCTCTAATAGAGTTATTAGCTGTGTTTTCTTCTGTGTTGAGGCTGTTTGGGTTTTTCAATGTGTTCTGTTTTTTTCCACTGCCCCAAAGAATAGTTGGTCTTTTGATTTGCCTGGAGGTAGGTGCGCAGTGTGTGTGTGTGTGTGTGTGTGTGTGTGTGTGTGTGTGTGTGTGTGGTACACATGACTTGTTAAGGCCAGTGTCAGTGTGTGTGTGTGTGTGTGTGTGTGTGTGTGTGTGTGTGTGTGTGTGTGTGTGTGTCTTCCTGTGTGTTTCTATGTCTGTGTCTGTGTATGTGTACTCAAATGTTGTAGGTATGTCTAAAAACTATCTTTTAATTATCTGTGGAGATAAACATCATTGACATGCACATACATAACTTTTCTGGGTAAGAGCAAAATAAACCATAAAATGCATCACAGGACAGCCAGACCCTTAGAGTTCATGGGAGTCTGATAGCTTGCACACCACAGGATATATATGTGCACTTTGACACAGGCTTAGTTGTACCCTAAACCTCACCGAGTCTAAATCTGGCCCTGGTCATAGGCATGCACAGAAGGCCACTGTAGCTTATATGAGGTTTTAGATAGTATGGTCATTATTTCTTTACCTTTCTACACAGACTTCAGCGGTCTGCAAAAAAGGTCACTATTGCCTTTTAGGGGTATTATCTTGTTTACGAGCAATGTGTTAGAATATATTACCGTGCTTGTATTTTTTTTTCAATTTTCCATAATTAAACATCAGATGCACATACAAATGGATGTTTTTTGGGGAAGAGGTAAGGTTGGCATGGTATTTACATATGTCTGACAGCAACAGGTTGAAATATGTTACTGTGTTCTATATCTTTTTTCATTTTTTTCCCAGTCTGATATGCTGGTGATACATGGAAGGTTTTGGTAGTAGAGGTAAGAAGGTTTACTCTATATACGTTTGACAGCAGCCACATGAAATACAATACTGTGATCATTTGTACCCTGACTCTAATCCCAGAGTGACACCAGCAGGATGAACAGAAGGGGGGGGGGGAGGCAGGCACTATAAGAAAATGTGATTTATGCATCATCATAAACATAAGCTTATTTCTTGTTTGAAAGAAAACAATAACACTGAATTTCTTTCCTTACTCATGTTTTTTTTTTCAGGCCATCAAATGCACCTCAGAGCATCTTTAATCCTATGGATCAATTCAGTCATTTATTACACAGTTGTTACATTGTACTTTTTGCCACTTTGGGAGTGCTGAAAGGATACAGAAAAAGCTGAAGCATAAAAAAATGTGAAAAGTGTACAAAATAGTAATCTGAATGGTGTTTGGGGGCCAAGATGGAGGAAACCAGGGGACACTAGGGTTCTTTACTTGGGGTACTATTTCACCTAAGGCTGCCTCTGTCTGCTTATTTTCTACGCCATCTATCTGTCTACTTTCAAGACTGTGCCAGATTCCTAGATCTACCACTGTTTGATTCCAGCTAGTTGAGTCATTATTTAATAAATAAGCAATTTTCCTGAAAGTCAAAAACTTTACAAGAACGTATTATTTTTTATGTGTATTGTTCTCTGAAAAAAATACGTATGGAGATCCAACTTAATGCCTGAAGCTGCTTTCATTTTTATAGAATCCTTTCAGTTAATTTGCACAGCTAAATACACCACATTGTTGTACATGGCATGCTTTCTTTGTTATTACGCTCATATGGCTGCCATTCACATTCTCCTGACATTCATGCAGCCCATTTTCTCAGTGTAACACATTCCCAACAAAATGACGAATAACACTTGAATGAAACTGTTACTGTTAGGAATGATGTATTCTTTGTCTATGTATTTTTAAGCACCTCGAATCTTCGCTTTTTGGTATAGACCTTCCTTCACAAGAAGAGTTTATCCAATAAGTGTGTGTCTGTGCATATATGTGCATCTATCTATCTGTCTGTCCATCTATCTATCTATCTATCTATCTATCTATTTATCTATCTATCCATCCATATATTGTATTAGGTCATATAGAGGCCATTGCAAGGTCTGCAAAGTGTGAAGCGTGGTTATAATTTAGGTACTCGCATGCAAGTTGTTCACAACATACTTGCTGGCTGCTACTTACATGGAAAGGTAAATACTCTAAAATCCCACTAGTTTGATCTTACTTAACTACTTATCCCTCCCAGCACATGATGCAACTAAACTTTATAGCTCTATCAGAGTCCAGACTTTAACCCTAAAACTCCTCCCAGTTGCTAAAGTGAGTTCTGGCTCTCTAACCCTAAAACTCCACTCCCCCTCCATAAACCTAAAATCCCCAATCATTCCCTAAACCTAAAACCGTGCTATCCATATCTAACCCTAAACTCCCCAGATGCTCCTTAAAGCTAAAATTCCAAACTTCCATCCTTAAATGTAAATTCAGTTGATCGTTCCCTAACCCTAAACATTCCTGTGCCACTCCCTAAATATAAATCTCCCCTGTTGCTCCCTAACCATAAATTCTCCCTCCTGATCCCTAATACGTAAAACTCCTCTCTCACACTCTAACCCTAAAACTCCTCTGTCATTGCCTAACCCTAAAATCCACCTCATGCTCCCTAAACTCAAACCCCTTTCCCGATTGCTGCCTTCATTTATACTTATTCCCATTCCGACTCGCCCCATGGTTGCTCATTTATGTCACTCAAACTGAAATCATTTGTTCAGGTAAGGAGAGGCAGGTGTTTGCCCAAACTCCTATTCATGCTCATGCATGAACGGGAGCCTATATGAGCTGCAAGACAATTTAGTTATTCATTTTGAGGCAGTGGTCTTCAAACACTTGGGACTCGAGCATTTGAAGTAAAATAGTGAAAATTTATATTTCTAGTGCAATACATTTCTCAGAACTCTGATAAACGATTATTTATTTTTCTGATTTGCATACATTTTTGTAGAAAAGCATGGCTTCCAATATGCCTTTTATTCTGCAACATTAGAATCCTGTTACTCTTACAATACCACTCTTTTTAAATCGCAACAATTTCTTGCATTAATTCTGTTGACCTTGTCTGTAGTCTTTAAAAGTTTAAAAGTTTCCTGCCTATACCATGACTCTAATTGGAATTTTGTAAAGAAGAAAACACAGTGTAAATAAGTAAACAATCAACTAATGCCACCAAATTGCATCTAGAAGCAAAATGCATTTTCGGAATTCAGCTACAAGTTTACAAAAAATTGTAAACGATAGGAGATTTCACTAGACCTCCATACAAGAAGTAAATCTGAAAAATATGTATATAAATTATCTGTGTAAAATGACAGAAGTCCAAAAATCTGAGCTCATCAATGCATCTTGTAAAGATGCCTATGAATCTTTAAATCTAAATATAGAGAATATAAAGATGTCTCCATTTTCCAGTATCTCAGATTTCAGGTTCCAATTAATTCTACAATTACTAGCATTCCCGAGTTTAATGCTGTGGGTTCCACACCAGAGCAGTTTATCTTATCTTAATGCTTTTGCTAATAGTTTATTAAGTAACTGTTAGGCAATATCCTATAATATAGTTATATTCAAAGGTGCTCTAGTTACGCTTGATAGCTCCTGAACTCGTATGCAGGGACATCAGGTCTCTCAAATGACTATTAATTAAGATATTGACATATTGACAAGACTTTGATGTCTTGTCTTGGTCTAAATATACATGCTTAGGCTGTAGTAAAAAGCAAATGATGCTAATGAGCCTGCTGTTCAAAGCTGCATAAACAGTCACAATTTTACTAATTCTATCAGAATAACATCTACTGTGAGTTGATGAAATAAAGTAGCATGAGTAATTCTTACCTGATAGGCTTTTTTCTCCAGAGTGGATGTTGTCACATCGTAAATTTGTCAAACATCATGTGACTGTAGAGGTCAAAACATCAACAATGAATCTGCTGACTCTTATGTTGTTAGTGTACTGTGAGCCATGCACCTCTGCTATAGCCGATAGATACACACATATATATATATATATATATATATATATATATATATATATATAAATATATATATATATATATATATATATATATATATATATGTATATATATATATATATATATATATATATATATATATATATATATATATGTCCTACAGTAGTCCAGGAAACTGATATTAGAAAGCAATGATTTTGATTTTAGCACCACTGGTGTTATAGCAAATGTACTTGGACAGACAGGGATAGTGAATTGTATGGCAATTAGCTAGTGAACTAAGGCCATGCTTCTGGTGGATAGATACATGTTTCACCTTGAAAAGCAATGCAGCGGGTGATCCTACTGGGACTGTGTATTGAAAAGAGCATAAGCAATTGTTGCAAGGTTGTCATAATTGAAACACAACAGGGTGAGGAATTCCTGACATGCACAGTCCACCCTCATGTACCATGGCCAGAGGAGATGAACCAGAATAACAAAAGCTGTATTAGAGAAATCATCAGCATCCACAAACATCCCTGCAGAGTGCTGGAGATGTGTGTGCTGAGGGATCCTGAAGTTGATATGCAACAGATGCCTAGAGAACTGGCTTTATAGTAAGATAACTTGCTGTAAAGGAGATCCCATAGAAAAGAAGACATCACTTGCCATCACTGACATCACAAAGCATGGCGTCTAAGTACTGAGGCATGCTGCATATGATGGTGGAGAACACCATCTGTGTGTGTTTTCCACTGCAGCCAGTATGGAAAATCTGTCAACTAGTGTGCTGTAATTTATGGATGGAACATTTCCAGCAAGGGCAACAGTTTGTAGGTAACTGTATTTGATATGTGCCAATATGGGGCTGGGTGAGGATATTGGGATAGTCATCAAAAGCAAAGCTGCATATGATGGAATGTTTGGTGTGATAGGATATATAACAACAAAGAGTAGTTGTACACTGCAACACAGATTTGTAATGACAGACTTTGAGTGGACATCACATAATGCCATGCATCAGGCATAGCCTCAAGCAAATGCACATAGCTGTCTAGTCGACCTGGGCGCGATCTTCTTGCAGGGTGTGCAGTAGATAGAGCTGTATATTCACTATATCACCATACCCTCCTTCATCATTGATGGTAAAAAAATATCTCCACTGGCATACCTTCTGCCAGCACAGATAGATCCTGTATATGACAGTTTACATGAGCAATGCTCACATAAAGCCATCCTGCTGTACAAGTGGTTCAGTGACCACTCCCTGCAAGTAAATCCACAGGGATATGACACCTGCATCCTTTGTATACAGCGGCTCCCCTCATTTTACTCCAGCTTTCTGGTCTGTTCATGAGCTGATATCTGTCTTACTGCCACATATGCAGAACCATGTTGAGGGGTGGCACTGCAATCTCAGGGCATTGTGCAGATTAAGAAAGGTGGGTTTGTGTGTTTTGCTATGTGCCCTAATTGTTGAACAGGATCATGTAGACAGGCTCTGTAAGGCAATTGTGGAGAGCTTACCACCATCCCCAAAGAAGGGTCACTGATTACAATGGAAGGATGCCCAATTACAGCTCAAGGAAAAAAGGGGGCACAAATTATACTGAGTTCATGTGGGCTTTATCCCTCCATCTATGGCTGTAGCCCATTCATGGTTGCAGCTTTGTTAATGGTATACATATTATGGCTCCATAGTATACAATGTGTCATGGGTATTGCACATTATGACAGAGCATTTCACAGTGTAGCACTCTTCCTTTACTGCTAGAGTAGGACTTCATGTTATTTTTCTAACATGACTGCATTTATCGCTCCATTGAACTGAAGCTGTGCATTGGTCCCCTTCAAAGGATCGAAATTTCACAATATCGAACCTCTGATCATCGATGACCAGAGAATCGAAACTGTGAAATATCAAACCTAAAAAAAAATCGAAAGCATGAAAACGTCTTATTTCATCGCCCACACCCCTGCTACTTAAATATACCAACTCTGAGATTGTACTGCAGTAAAGAGAATGGTAACATTTCCCATTCTGCACTGTACGACGAGCTCCATTCACAAGGTTCGATACTTCACAACTTTGATCATCTGGTCTTCTCAGATCAGTGATTCAATGTTGTAAAATTTCGATCCTTTGAAGGAAACCCGCTGTGCATACACTGCATCATAATGGCATATATCATCTTTCGACTAAACATTTACATTGGATATATTTCTGTTGGCTTCTTCTGTGGATAACATGAGGATGTCTTCTCTAGGTGCAGAAAAAAGTATTACCATATTACCAATGTGTCTGCGAGCTAATGAGTGCTCCTACTGATTTTTGTTGCCATCTTTTTTTTTTTTTTTAATATATATTTAGTTCATACACATTGCTGCCTATTGTGGATTAAACCTATATAGTAACAGAGATAAAGCAACTGGAATTGAGATCTTTAGAAAAGAATACGAACAAATTACATAGGAAAAATGGGAATTGTGGGAACAATGCATGCACAGGAGGAATGAGGTTTAAAATAAGGCAGAATTTGATTGAGCTAGATAATGTTTGACTGACAATGACTGGATAGATTATAAGTGATGTAAAATGTTTACAATTACAATTAAGTTAGCATGGTTTTTAATTTGTAATGTTTGCAACTGAAATTGTGTTAGTATGTTTTTTCATTAATATAAATGTAAGATTTACGTGATAATTTAATAAACGTTTCTTGTTACCAAACAAAAAAAAAACTATGTGCATCTAATACTGATGAGTGGAATGTGTTTTTTTCTTTACCTACATGTTTGCTACATTAAGGAGTAAGTGTGTACTTTAGTGCTATTGGACCACCTGCTGACACCATGCTTATTGTTGTTGTTTGCTCAGTTACGAATTTCCCTTTGTTTATCCCTCTTCTTGTTTTTAATGCTGTTCTATACATATCTTACTGTGTTTTTATGTTCTTTGTTTTGTGGCATACCTGTTTGTTATTCAGAGTGACTTTCTACCAGATATAAGTATTTTTTGTGGCTTTCCCACTGTTATTAAGCTAGCGACTGCATTTTGCCTGTTTTACTGCTACTTTAAGTGATTTCTGCATTTTACACTGTTTATTGCACTTTAAGTTACTAATTGTTGCAAATTGTTTCTGTAGGCTACACACTAAAGTGCGCTAGCCGATTTACAGCATTTATAGCATTTACTGTCTGTTTTTTTCCTTATCTCTGTAATAAAACAAAAAAATCTCTTGTTTTCCCGCCTTACTGAACTAGAGTAGTCCAGTTTCAGAGTTGCTGATCCCTGGGCTTTGTTTTTAGTTCCTGTTACTGATCCATTGCCTTATTAGGAAGGAGGGAAGTTTCTTTGCTTACCAGTGGGAGTGGGAAGCACTGAGCGGCCTTTTTGTCTGATTTGGTGAAGTTTCAGCCAGAAACTAGTAGTCCATTGGTCGTTTTGGGCCAATTCCTAGCTCCCTTCAGCCCCTGCTATAAAACACTCTAAACGCGTTAGCTGAGTTGCCACTGTTGCACACAAGAGCAGCGGTTAAACAAGGTTAAACTATTCGGGCCATCTAAATTCCACTCTTCAAATTTTCCCTTAGAACTACCTTCCTCGAGCTGTATTGCTGATCTAACCAGCATATCCTATAACTGAAAAGTTCATCTCTACTTGATTCCCAAGTAGACTATTCTCTATCTGTAAAGCCTAGCACTTACTCCTACAGTACTTGCACCTTGATAAAGCACTCTTATTATAGATAGTACCCCACCAGCCTAAAACCCACTTCCCCCGAGTCCTTTGAAAGTCTCTTTATCTACTACTTCTAGTATGTCGAGGGATCAGTTGCTAGTGTCCTCTCCAGCTCAACTGGTGAACCTGGGAATATTGAGGCAATGTTACAATTGCCTCATGTACACAGACAATCCTCTCCTTCTCCTACAAAACACAAATACATGCGAGAGATGCAACTATACGGCCAAACTGGAGGCTGAGCTCTCTCAACATAGGACTGGCAAGACCAGACAGGAGGAGAAGGTAACCACGCACAATACATACCCAGTCACACATGGTACCATCACAACTTCAAATCATACACATACTCACACAAAGACATACTGGAGGCTCTGTTCAAAAATTTACCAAAACAGCAGAGGCCACCAAAGCAGACACCCAAACAACTACCACCTCACGACCCAACACATGCAACACATAGACCACACAGTCAGAGTGTCAAACAGTCACAGCCCTTAAGGCCAAACAAAATGCCAGACACACTTGTCATTGGTGATTCCATAGTCAGACACACTGACGTCCGCTCACCAGACTGAGTAAGGAGAAGGTCACAGTAAGCTGCCTGTCGGGCTAGAATCCGCCACATAACGCAAGCACTCAGGTCTCTCAACAGCAGGTACAAGTACGACTCAGTCTTTGTCCATGCTGGTCTCAACCACCTGAGGCCTACCTCCTTGGACTACATGAAAAGGGACATCGAGGAGCTCTCTGATTATGTAGCCCAGGCAGGTATGACCCTGACCTTGAGCAGTATCCTACCTTCACCTAGAATGATGCCACAATACAGTGATAAGATGATCAGCTTTAATAATTGGCTTAAATTCTGGTGTCATTCAAAGGGGATCCAATGTCTGTCTGCCTGGGATTACATGCTGGACAAGCCACGCTGCTTCGCAAGGGACGGCTTGCACCTGTCACCCTGGGCTTCCGGATATTGGCAAAGGCTCTTGCCACCCCATAGTGCCTTTTTAGGCAAGGCTCAAATTCTAAACCTACCACCCTAGAACACCAAAACGGAAAAAAACTAAGGGTAATGCTGCTCAATGCCAGAAGTCTCAATCTCAAGATGCACGCACTCAAGGCCCTTCTCAATATGGAGAACATCGATGTCTGTGCTGTGACAGAAACCTGGTTCAAGGCTCCTGAGAGCACCCCAGCACTAACAGGTTTCACCTCATATCATGCGTTCCGGCCCCAAAATCCGGACAACACCAAGAAAGGAGGGGGGGTGTCCATATTCATAAAGGACACCCACACCTCAAGGTTGGTGGCAACGCACGATGCATCGGAGACCATCCAGGTGCAATTAACCATAGGCAAGACTGCTCTGCAATTTGTAGCATGTTACAGGCCACCCTCTCAAACTCAGGAACCTCACATGGCCTTCCTGAAAACATTGGAGGGATAAATGTATCTCCAAACACCATCATACTAGGTGACTTCAACTACCCTAATATAGACTGGGAACACTACTCAAGCCCGAACACTCTAACCCAAAGATTCCTGGAGTTCATAAACTCAAATGCCATGGAACAACTAGTCAGCATCCCCACAAGAGGAGAAAACATACTTGATCTCATCATCACGAACATGGGATCAAAATGTTCAACACCAGAAGTATACCCCTCACTGGTGAGATCAGATCATAAACTAATCTCGCTGGAGGTCCTCATCCGCCCCCCACCTGAAACAAAAAAGACCACAGTGAAAAACTTCTCAAAAGCCGATTTCACACTTCTAAAAACTAGTGTGGTCTCCGTTAAGGCCCCTGAGCCAGTGGTAAACATTACTCAAACCGCTGAATCACTTACAAATGCCTTCTACCAGCACCTACAGGACTGCATGGATCAGGCAATCCCAAACAAAACTAAGACTCTCTGTACCAAAGGCAAGCATCCAGTCTGGTGGACCCCAGCCATAAACAAGCTCTACAACAAAAGGAGGAAGCTACTACAAGATAGAGCAAAATCCTTGAAAGGTAAGACACCTTTGATCATTATAAGTAAAAACTAAGAGCTCTCATAAAATCATCCAAGGCAAATTTTGAGAGAAAAATCGCCAAGGACTCTAAAGACAATCATAAGGCCTTCTTTAGCTATGTTAGAAACCTAGGAGGAAACTCCCAGATATGCTCAGAATTAGTTCAAAATGATGTGAAAATTACTGAACCTACACACATTGCCAACATACTGGCTGACAGGTTCAGTGCAAACTTCTCCCCAAAAGGAGAGATATCTATTCCAGAGGATTGTAGCCCCCAAACATCTCCAACGCCCAGGTGAGAACTGCCCTCACTAAGGCAAAAAACACAGCATCCATGGGACCGTATGGTGTCCCCGGCTGTGTGCTTCATGAACTCAACGAGGAATTAAACCCACAGTTAGGACAGCTGTTTAATCTTAGCCTCACCTCAGGATACGTACCCAAGGAGTGGCGCACGGCGACTGTGGTCCCACTTCATAAGGGCGGTGCCTCCACAGACCCTGGAAATTACCACCCCATTAGCTTGACAAGCATTATCTGCAAAGCCATGGAGAGGATCATAATGGAACTCATAAATAAAGACATAGGGAACTTGCAGACTTTGGATCCAACCCAGTTTGGCTTTGTCAAAGGCAGATCCTGCCTCTTAAACTTGGTTGACTTTTTCGAGACAGTCACCAAGGCCATTGATGAGGAAAGGCAGTCCATACAGCCTACCTTGACCTGGCAAAGGCCTTGACACAATACCCCACTCAGGTATCATCGAAAAACTCATCAGCTTGAATGTAAACCCATACATCACAAGATGGGTTGCAAACTGGCTAAGTGACAGAACCCACAGGGTCAGAGTTGCTGGAGCCATGTCAGACTCAATGCCTGTCACAAGTGGTGTCCCACAGGGCTCAGTCCTGGGTCCACTCTTGTTCGGCATCTACTTTTCTGAAGTACAAGCAAACACAGGAGGGTTATGGCTGACAAAGTTTGCAGATGACTGCAAACTGGGCGCCATAGTCGAAAACACATCTGACACAGATATCCTCCAGAAGGGCCTCACAGAAACGGATAACTGGTGCCAGAGCCATAGCCTGAAGTTAAACGCCAAAAAATGCATAGTCATACCCTTTGGGAAAAACAAGGTTACCCCTAGCTACCATATAGGTGGCAATCCACTGAGCACAGGAAAAGTCATCAGGGATCTGGGGACCCAAGTTGACAGTAGCCTTTCGTTTGACACTCATGTTGCTAAAGTAGTTAGGAAAACCTTCTATATCGCCCACCTGATCATGAAGGGATTCACATCTAGATCAAGGGAGGTCATCGTCCCCCTGTACTCATCACTCATTAGACCTATGATTGAGTACAATGCCCGTTCGAATGTATCTGACCAGACACCTGCTGCAGCTTGAAAGGCCCCAAAAGTTCCTCACCAAAAGGATAAAGGGTCTCAAAAATATGTCTTATGCTGCCCGACTGAAAGAACTCCAGCTCTATTCAGTCTCATACCGCTTGCTCAGAGGTGACCTGTGCCTGACATATAAGGCCATGTCAAACCCAGATTTGATGAATATGCTTCACCTCAAAAAATCTAGATCCCTCAGAACCACAAGGGCGGGAGACTTAAACCTTGACACGGTTATAAATAGAACGTGCTGGAGGGACAGATTCATCACCCAGAGACTCCCTATGCTGTGGAGCAAAATCCCGGTACATGTGAGGCAGAGCACCTCGCTGGCCTTGTTCAAGAGGAATCTTGACCAATGAATGGGAAATCGCAGATATACCCCAGGGATTACTTCAGTGTCACTGCTTGACAGAGGCACAGAAAAATGATAGGCATAGTTTTTATTCAAACTAAAGGGGTGGCGAAAGCCACATAACTATGGGCTAGGCTTATAAATGTCCTTGGGCAGATAGCCTAGTATGAACCTATGAACCTATAAGTAGGTTTTCATGCACTGTCTCATTTGTAGTTCGGCTGTTACTTCAACTGCTGGTGTTATTGTCAGCTATGCTGAAATGTGCATGTACTTTAGGTATAACCTGCTGTTTGCTTTGCACAAGTATTGGCCATTACTGTCTCAATTATTATTTAGTTATACAAGGCACATATATAACACTGCTGACTGTTATATAAGTTTCCCTTGCTTCATGATTGTAATGTGATAACCTTCATTTCCCTTTGTTTATCCCTCTTCTTGTTTTTAATGCTGTTTTATACATATCTTACTGTGTTTTTATGTTCTTTGTTTTGTGGCATACCTGTTTGTTATTCAGATGTTTTCTTGTCTTTATTTTGCCATTTCATGCTGTCTGCTTGCATACTTGCCTTTCTTTTGCCTGTTTTTGCGTTCTTACATTTGTATTATTTTGCCAAAGATGTATGTAATTATTTTTAGATTCAGAGCTTCAGTCATCATTATCATCAACCCCTTTTTTCACATATTCTGTATGGGATTGGGATGTCATATTAACTGTCACCATTACTCTCTCTCTTTTCAATGCCACTCTCCTACCTTCTGCTGTACTCAAACCTGACTGTCACAAGTCTTCTCTCACATAGTCTGTCCACCTCTTTGCTGGTTACCCTCTTTTCCTCTTGCTTTCTTCCTGTCTGTCCCAAATCTTCTTCAACAGATTGTCTTCTACTTTTTTGAATATGTGCCTGAACAACTGTAACCTGTTCTCTTTGACCTTTTTGCAATTGGAGCTACTTTGAGTTCTGCTCTTATATTTCTTCTGCCCCACAGTGTGCATCCTACCATCTGATTCAGGCTCTTCATCTCCATCACCTTTAGCTTCCTCAACTACCCTACCTTTAGTGCCCAGGTTTCTGCATCATACAATAGTACTGGTCACACCACTGTTTTGTACACCTTACTTTCCATTTTCTTTGGCATTCTTCTGTCATACACTACCCTTGACACTCTGTGCCAGTTGGCTACAGCCCCTCTGAATCTAGCTTTGACTTCCTCAGTCAGACTTCCCTTCTCCTCAACCACCCCTCCCACATACTTGAAGCTGTTAACCACTTCCAACATTTTCCTTTGTATCTCCATTCTCAGCTTTTTCTGAGTTCCCCTATTTGCTACCATTCTAACTATCTTACCATTATATCTGTCTTATCTGTACTCAATTTCATCCCATATATCTTCAGTTTTGCATTCTATTCCCCTGTTCTTTGCTTAAGTTATTGCTCAGAGTCTGCCTGTAATGCTATATCATCTTCGTACAGCAACTTTGTTCATTTGTCCCCTTTCAACCATTTGCTAATGTAGCCCATCACCAGTATGAACAGCAGTGGGCTCAGAGCTGAACCCTGATGCACCCCACTCCCAATGTGAACCCCATTATGAGACCAAACACTGTTTTTATTTGAGTCATTGAGTTCATGTATGTAACCTGCAGTAATTCTACCAGTGTTTCTGGGACTTCAAACCACTGCAGGACTGCTTAAATCAGCTTTCTCACTGCCCTGTCACATGTTTTCTCCAAGTCTAAGAATGCCCAATTGGACTCTTTTTCTCATCTCTAGCTTCTTCTCAAGTATCTGTCTCACTGCAAATATTGGGTCAGTTGTGCAGTATCCTGATCTGATCTGCTCATCTGCATCTTACTTAGAACTACTCTGTGTATGCATTTGTCAATCACCATCTATGGCACGTCAATGCAGTGTGATAGGAGTTTGATGCAGCTATATGTATACTGCTCAGAGTTGTGAGTACTCCCTTTGTTCTTAAATGATGGCACTGGTATGCTTATACTCCAGTCATCTGTTTATATGCCTTTCTCTCCATACTGCTATGAGTACCCTCAGGAACCACCCCCCCCCCATCTCACCCAACACATTTTTCATATCTGTTGTGACCTTATGTAAGCCTGCTACTTCCCCAAGTTCATTTTCCCTAGTGCTATTTTTACTTATTCTATTGTGGTCTCCTCCTTTTGTTTCACTGCAGGCTTTGTCTGGAGCAGTACACCTTCTGTGAGGTTTTCTTCATTCAGAAGCTGCTGAAAATACTCCTTCCATCTGCTATGATGTCCTGTGGACTGGTAAGTAGGCAGCTGGTGGCATCCCTTATGAAGGGTGTCTGACTAACTTCTTTATCTTTCTCTCTTTGCCTTGTGACCTGATAGAGTTTCTTTATGCTATCTACTGAGTCAATTTCTAGAAGCTTTCTTTATGCTATCTACTGAGTCATTTTTCAGAAGCTGGCAGAGTGCCTCTGATGCCTTGTTCTTTGCTACTGCAGATCCTCTCTTAGCCTCTTTGCTAGCAAACCAGAATTCCTTCCTAGCCTGGTCCATCATTTCTACCTCCCACTTTTTCTGCACTCCTTCTTTCTTTTGATGACTTTCTGGACTTCTACATTCTACCACTAGCTTCCCTTATCTGCCTTATTTGCATACCTGGCTTGGCTGCTCACACATGCTGTTTTGAGATGCTGCCATTCTTCTTTAACTGAGCCTATTTCCTCTTCTTGTTGCAGTGCTAGAGACCTGAGTAATGCCATGAACTGTTGTACTTTATCTCCATTCAACTTCCAGGTCTTCAGCCCTGCATCTTTTAACCTTGAGTCTTTCATGGTAACTTGTGGTTTATGCTGTAGGATAACTATTTCACTGGGGATGACTTTGCAATCACTGATTGTACCTCAGTGTCCTTTCCTTGCTAGAAGAAAGTCTACCTGAGTTGCATGTTGGCCACTCTGCATGTGATCTTGTGACTATTTCTCTTGTTGAACTACATGTTGGCCACCAAGTCATTTTCCAGACAGCTGTCTGGCATCTCTTTTATTCCTGTTAACCTACCCATGCGGACACAGGCAGTCCTCATATCCTGTTCTATCTGTCCCGATATCTGCCCAAATTCATGTTATCCTGCTTGATCTAGTAGGTCCTGTAACCGCTGTCTGAATGTAACTTTTCCTCAGTATCACAACCCTGCGGTGGAGCATTGGCTTAGATTATGAATTATGCCCTATCCTTACACTGGAGTTTTATTGCCATAAGTCTGTCACTAATTATAATGACATCCCTCACTATCTTCTGAAGTCTCTCCCTCACCACAGTTCAAAAACTTTATTTATTTATTTATTTCCAGTTTGATGACTGGGGAAGTCCACTGGTCCCAGAGAGCCCATTTTCAATGGAGGCCTGGGGAGAAAAGCTAAACAATATCAAATACAAGTAAAGATACAAAATACAAGTAAAACTACAAATGCAAAATACAAATACAAATGCAAATAAAATAAAAATATTTACAATAGTAGCATAAGAAAGTCAATCAAAAATATGTTGTGAACTGTAATAAGTTTGAAACCATGTTTATAATAACCTATTGGAACAAGCCAACATTCCAAGATGAAGAATGGTTGCTATTTAGATAGGTAGTTGTCAGTGGGCAGTATCAGTTCTTACATGTTAAAGAATGATATTGTAAAATAGATGGAATATAGCTTGGAGATAGTAGGGCTAGAAGGGAGATATGAGAAGGTAAGGGATGGGATATGTTGGAAGGATACAGGTACATTTCCATTTAGAAGAAAGGTAGGAATGAAGATCTATTTTAAAGTTTTCCATGTTTTGCATTGTCCTTAGAGTAGGGGGAAGAGAATTCCATTTTTTGGCTGAGGAAAAAGAGAGGAGTATTTGTCCCAGTGAGCAGTTAGGTTTATAAACACTAATTAAGTTTTTGTGGTCAGATCTGAAAGTTCTATTTGGAATGTACGGGGGAAGGATGTTAGTGAGAGCAGGGTATTTGGTAGGGTTGAAGAGTAGTCTGTAAGATGTGATGAGCTGGAGGTAATCCAGATACTTCTAACCAATTTAGACAGTGGAGGGCAACCCAGTGATGGAAGGAGTATTTGGTATTAGTGGCGATTTTGGAAATTTTGTTATAGCAGTTTTCTAGCTTGGAAGTGATGAAGGTTGATAGGTTAGTTAGTAGGGGAGCACCGTACATTAGGGAAGGAAGGAGGTAAGTTGAGGCGAGAGTACGTTTGGTATGAGGTGAAAGGAAGAGATTGTTCCTGTATAGCATACCAAGTTTTTGATTTTTTTTTTTATGTTTTGAAGTATGTGGTTGTCAAATTTTAGGTGCTCATCTATAATTATACCGAGTAATTTAGCACAGGGAATCACTTTGATAGGAGTGTTATTTTGGCTTAGAACTTGGAAAGAGGTTTTTTCAAAAGGGAATGATTTTGAGGATAGAAATATTAATATTTTGGATTTGTTTGCATTTAGAGAAAGGTGGTTTTGGCGCATTTAGGCCTCAGTGGTCGAGACGGTAATCTGGGTCTTTGTTAGAAGTTTGAGGAGATTAGTTGCAGAGCAGAATAAAGTTGAGTCATCTGCATATTGTATTACTGTGGTTCTGGAAATGGCAGAGTGAAAGGTATTGACAAAGATATTGAACAGCATAGGACAGAGAATGGATCCCTGAGGTATGCCTGTAGGGGTATGGAGCAAAAGAGAGATGCTTTTTCCTCCATTTCACAGCCTGAGATCTATTGGACAAGTAGCACGAAAACCAGGATAGGGTGTTTTGAGAGAGATTAAGGTTTGAAAGACAACTCAAAAGATGGGTATGGGAAACAGTATTAAATGCCTTGGAGAGATCTAAAAGCACTCTGGATACTACTTTCCCCAAATCTCGGGCATGACTGACTGTATCTAGGAATGAGAGGAGAGCTGTTGTAGTGCTGTGCCCGGGTCAGAATCCATGTTGGGTAGGGGTGAGAGGATGGTTTTGAGTTAGGAAAGGCATAAGTTGGAGAGGAATGCATTTTTCTAGGATCTTGGAGACTGTGGGAGAGGATAGCTATGGGGCAGAAGTTTGAGATATTGGTGTTTTTCACACCTTTATGGAGAGGTAGAATATAGGCCATGCACCACAGTTTGGGGACATAGGATTCTTGTATGGATCTGTTGATTAAGATGCAAATGGGATAAGCGATCCCATTAGCAGCAAACTTGAGAAAATTTGAAGGCATGTTGTCAGGAGCATTAGAACAGGCTTTTATTTTGGAGAGGTCTTTTTATATAGTTGGTAGATATGGGTTTAAGGTCAAAGATGGGAGGGTAATCTGGGTCAGTAGACAAGGGGGTTGTGGAGGAAGAGGAAGTACACAAAGAGAAGAGATTGTTGTTAGGAAAAGTTTTGGTTAGTTCAGATATGGAGTTAATAAAGAAAGCATTAAATAATGAGGCCAATTCTTGATCAGGTTTCCTGAGGTCTGGGCAGGAATTGCTTTTGGTGCCTGGATTGAGAAGTATGGTTATAGAGTTCCAGAATTGTTTAGGAATTTTTTCATGGTTGGACTGGAGTTTGATGTAGTAGGGCTTTTTGTCTCTAATAATTTGTTTTTTTTTATGAGGTTATGGAGCTGTGTGTATTGGAGTATGGGTTCAGGGAGTTTATTTTTTTGGTATAGTTTCCAGGATTTGTCCCTTTGGTGCATAAGCTGTTTGGTGTCTTTGGTTAGCCATGGAGCAGTATTGGTTTTTATTATTTTGTTTTTGTTGGTGCTAGAGTATTTAGTGTATTTAGAAAAATGGAAATAAAATAGTCAACAGCATTGTCAAGAGGAAGGGTTTTTAGAATATTCCAGTTCATTTAATTGAGGGAATTTGAAAATGTGTTGGAGTTGAAATTACTGCGGTTACATGTGTGTGTCTGTGTGTGTGTGTGTGTGTGTGTGTGTGTGTGTGTGTGTGTGTGTGTGTGTGTGTGTGTGTGTGTGTGTGTGTGTGTGTGTAGTGGTGTTGGTGTAGCAGGGAGGAGGTCGAGTGAAGGACAAAGGCAGGGAAGAGGTCACTGATGGAGTTGGGAATGGGGCTGGAGTCAGTAATTTTATTTGGGTGGGAGACAAGGACCCAGTAATGAGTTGAACCTGGGGATTTAGCTTTATTCAGTCTGGTTATAGATTGGGTGGGTGTTGAGTTATTAATGTTTTCCCAATTGATGTTTACATCACCTAGAATATATGTTTCATTGTTTATTTTGGTTGATGCTTATAAGAGAATTTCTTCGAGGATTAAGATGTTATTTCCAAGTGGGATATATAGTGCGATGATACACAGACTTTTATGGTTATTCATTTTTAGTAAGCATGCTACTACTTTTGCATTAGCAAATTGAGGAATAGGTTTTAGATAAGGGTTTACGCTGAGAAGGTTAGAGTAGATTATGGTGATGCCTCCACCTTTTTTGTTTCTGCGATCACACCTGGGGGTTTGAAATTGAGGGGGTAGGATTTCAGAGTCTGAGATATGGGGTGTGGGCTATGTCTCAGAGACAGCTACAATGTCTGGTTGGTTGTAGCTTAGCCAGGCTTGAAAGTTGGATACTTTGTTACAGAGACTCTGGGCACTGAGAGTAAAAAGTTGGAGAGTTTTATGGGGAGGGGTTGGAGAGAGGAGTATTATTGTCTAGAGATAGGTTAGGTCTGGGATTAGGGTGAATGTCACTGGCTAAGTAGAGGATGTTGAGGAGAGATAGTGCTAGGGGTTTTGTTTTTATTTTATTATATAGAGGGAAGTGTATTAAGAGTTTTATCACATGACGTTTTGTTATGGTTAGCACAACATTTTAAGAATATAAAGTAAAAGATTATGAGTATTATACAAAATGCAGTGCATGAGACACAAAGGCCTTGAATTTACTATGCGCAAACAAACAAAAATGCTACTGTGCATGCACATACACTTAACTAAACATAGCGCAAATCCAGTTATGTCACCATGATGGAACAATGAGTCCCCCATGTAAGGAGAAACAGGAGGAGCAGAAGACATCTGAAGAAGAAATATGGACATGGGAAAGAAAAAGAGATTTAATATGGTGCAATATTTATGTACAGGAGGAAGCAAAACTAATCAATACAAAAAAGCAGCACCAAAAATAATTGAAGAAAAATACAGGCAAAGGCATCCAGATAAGGAAAATGTTATCAATTAAAAAAAAAATAAGAAAACAAAGGGGGAAAGTTGAAAACAGGATAAGTAATGGTGAAGTTAAAGAAATAGAAACTGAAGTTATGGGTTACCTGAAAAGTGAAGAATTTAGTGTAGGAAATCTAACTCTGATAACATCACAGCATGATAGCACAATGAGTCCCCAATTTTAGGAGAAACCAGTGGAGCACAAAGCATCTGATCAGTTGCCATATGAAGATACTTTGGAACCTTTAGTAGGAAACCAGTACAGAAGTTCAGCTGGAGTTGCACAGCAAGTGAAGGAACAGGAACCTGTGGCAACTCTGACACAATCAATGTTGTGGAGTGATAGGTCCATAAGTTTTCATATGAAAGAACAATGGATGGCACAGGATGAAGCTAAAGAGACTATGTTACACGAAAATGTTCCAAAAAATTCTTTAGACTGCCCAAACGGATGACACAAGGTGAAGCTAAAGAGACTATGTTACATGAAGATATTCTGGGACTTTTTTAGAATGCCCAAATGAAATGAAGAACAAAGAATATGCCCTTAGTTTGGAAGAAAATGATCTAAAGAAAGAGTTGCTTGATTTTATAGAGGTGGATAGACATTTTAAGATCAATGAAAGAAATAGATTACAGAAAGGCAATATGACTCAGAATGTTAGAAGTTTGATAAAACAAATTAACACAGTAATCAAGTCTGTTCACAGAAATTTATGCAATATAACAGAAGTAAATAGGATATGTTACTGTACCGCTAAATTAATAACAGATAAAGTCTTACCACAAAAACACAAGGCTGTAAGGATAGGAAAAGAAGAAATCAAATACTGTCATGGAAATACTGAATAGAGAAAACTATAAAGCAATAAAGACAAGAAGTGTCACTATTAGAAGAGTACAGAAGAGGGAATGGATAAACAAAATACTCAGAAAAATAGATGGGATAAAAGCAATGCACAAGACCACAATCTATCATACTCTATTTTTAAATAATAAACTAAAGACATCAGCATAGGCAGAAAAAACATAGAAGATATGCAAAAAAATATAAAGGAAAAGTACAAAATAAGCAATTTATTGATGACCCAAAATAAGTTATAGAGAATTGGAAAACAAACCAAAAGGCTAGAAACAACGCACAAAAAACAAGAAATAGATACATTTTGGGAAAATATTTATGAAGATCCTGTGGAACATTGTAAAGACACAGAATGAAGAGAAGAAGTAAAACAAACAGTAACAAGTTCAAATGTACAGGATACGAAATGGGATGAAGTAGTGGCCAGAGAAATTGAAACAAAATTAAGAAAAGCTCTTAAATGGAAAACCTCAGGCCCATATGCACTGTATAATGTCTAGCTAAAAGTATTAAGATATTTACATGAAGATTTAGGCCTGAGCAAGAACCTTTTTATATACACACCTGAAACATATGCCAACCTGGTTAACAAAAGGAAAAACATTACTACTCCTTAAGAGTGAACCTACAAGGTATCCTAAAAACTATAGACCAATAACTTGCCTTCCAGCAATGTATAAACTGTACACTGGAACTGATGCCGACTGAGTTTATAGTCATTTGGAAGAAAACTTAATCTTGGCAATAGAACAAAAGGGTAACAAAAGAAGGTCATATGGAACAAAGGATTATTTGTTGTTAAAGTCATAGGAGAAAATTGTAAAAAGGGGAAGAATCTAAGTATGGCATGGATAGACTACAAAAATACATTTAACAGCATCCCACATTCATGTATAAAGGAGTGCTTACAAATGTATAAGATATATCTTACATTGATCAATTACATTACAGTGACCGTGAAATAGTGACAAACCTCTTTGCAGCTAAGACGTGTAAATGATAAAAATTCAAAGGGGGATTTTCCAGGGTGACTCTATTTTTTTCTCTGCTGCTCTTTTGTCTTGCCCTTAACCTTATAAGCTATCTAATTAACAGATTAGGTCATGGTTATAATTTGGCTCCCAGAAAACACCAAAGTGTAAAGACTCTCATCATCTTTTTGCCGATGTTTTAAAACTGTATAGTCCATCAGATGACGAACTGAAAGCACAACTGCATGTGGTCAAAACTTTCTTAGATGATATAAAAATATTTGGTCTTGATAAATGTGCCAAAGTATTCTTTAAAACAAGAAAGCTGCAGCACCAAGAAAATATCAGCCTGGGACAGGAATGTGATATAAAGGAACCCGAGCAGGAGGGAGTGTTTAAATATCTGGGAACTGATGAAGGATCAACAATAAAACATAAACAAATGTGAATAAAACTTAGTAAGGAATATTTTAGAAGACTAAAATTAATACTGAAAACAGCCTTGACATCTAGGAGCAAAGTCCAAGCTATAAACCAATTTGCTCTTCCTGTTCTAACTTACATTTCTGTGGTGAGTGACTGACCCCAAAAAGTATTAGATCAGTTGGACAAGAAAACAAGAAAAATGCTTCATGCTTATCAAATGATTTTTAAAAAATAGTGCATTTCATGATTATATATTTCCTATTCTGAAGGAGGTACAAGCCTCCTCAAAAATAATTACATGTATAGATCTGCAATATTATGGCTGCATACATATCTACTGACCTTACAAGATCCAAACATAGTGAAAGTTTTAAATCATGAGGAGAACAAGTCTAAGATTACTTCCCTGGTTAATTTAGTAGAAGCATATCATTGTCAAATGGGAATGGAAATCAAACTAGAAGTAGACAAAAATCAGGCAGCAAGTGAATGTGCCAAAAAACAAAAGAAAGAATATAAGATGAAGGATCAGATGACAAGCCAAAAAATATGAAATATGCACAATTATAGTTGGATGTATGGAAAACTCCTGGAGCAACCTCATGTCGACCAGGATCTGATGGAAGGATGGTTAAGGAGAGGTGAATTTAAACCAAAAGATGTAAGGTTAATATTGGGGGCCCAAGATAGTGGACTACATACATGTTGGTTTACAAAATCCATTGAACATCTTGGAATGTAGGTTTTGTAAAACAGAATTAGAAATAGTCATTCATCTTGTTGCTGGGTGTGATACACCAATGGCAGAAGGACTGTATACTGAAAGGCATAATGATGTGGCAAGAGTGTGGCATACATGATTGTGCAGATATTATAATATCGAAGTATCTGAGAAGCATTGAAAATATGAGCTACAAAGCATTATAGAAAATGATGAAGTTTATATCACATGGGATTACGCATTACCAACAATTCAAAAAACTAAATGCAAGAAAACCAGATATAGTAGTCCATGAAAAGAAGACAAAATAGCATTGATCATTGAAAGTACTACACCCAGTGATTGCAGTGCCTTATGTACAGAGACAGACACAAAGTTGTAAAATACCAGGATTTACAGGCAGAAATGGGGGCAATGTAGATGAAGGATACCCAGACAGTTCCAGTAGTAGTAGGAGCAATGAGTCATATAGAAAAATTTTACATTCTTATTTAGATATGTTACTGGTACATGTAACACCATGTGAATTTCAGAAGGAGTCATTTCTGAGCACATTGCAGGTGGATAGCATCAAAGATCGAAACAATACTAATGTCATGAACTTTAATCATAACCATTACCATCATGGTACTAGAAACCCAAAAGATTTGTGGAAATTAAACGGGTAGAAATATAATTAGATATGCATTTCTTGAAAAGTTGCAAATAGTACTGTTGCATGATGAGGCAAAATGTGCAATGTATTCCGATTACCGAATGACTCTAAATAACACAATTATATGACAGAATTGTGCATTTATGGTGGACATAATTCTACTGTGGTTAAGAAGAGGTGATCAGTGCTGTCCTCCATTTGCCCATCCAATAAATAGCAAAAATGTTATTCAAGTAACATACATATTTTCTTTCTTATGTTTGTACTTTTAGTCATACTCATTGTATTTGAGTAAACATCTGCATAATGAGCTGATGAAATTGAAGAAGGAATGTATATTTTGATTGCAAAAACATATATTTTACTAGTGCTGTCACCAGCTCTAAGTAAATCACTATCTGAACCACAATTTGAAGTGTCTGTATTCAACCAGGAAAGTAGTCAAACACAAGCTACATTTTGCCAGAGGCATTGAGAAACTGTGATTTACTTTGCCTCTAGCTATATTCAGGCCAACAAGGTAAAAGTTTAATTCCCTTATATGGAAATATGTGTGAGTGAAGCCATTTATCTAATAGCAGTGATGGTTGGACTGGAAAACACTTTAAACTCAGACACACACACACACACACACACACACACACACACACACACACACACACACACACGCACACACACACCAAGACACCGCATGCGCAAGCGCACGCACACGCAGCACACACATACAGGCACACAGGCACACTTACACACAATCACTGTCAGTGATTGATTTTACATTAAATGTTTAGTAAAATCTATGTATGGTGAGTCTTCATGAGTCTTTATTTAACTTTCTTTTCTTGCATTCAGAAATATTGTTTTGTTATATACCTCCTTGTTTCCATTTATATTGTTGCCCCATGTATGCTTCTGTCTACTTAGTTATGGAGACAGATTGTTGAATGTTGTTGGTTGGTTTTTGATTCTTCCTTGCTACAATTGTGGTCCTGTTGCAGCCTGATCATTGCACAGGTGCTTAATGGCAAGCTGGTAGATTGCCTTCAGACTTTGTGAATATCATAATGTAGTTAATGCGTTTATTCTACAGTCCTGGATTTCCTCATTTTCACTTGCCATCTGTGTGACCCTGAGCAAGTTATTTAACCAGATAATGGTACTGAGCCACTCCTGAAAAGGGACACTAGTATTTAGTGCATTTACCAGGTAAACATATAAATACATGAAAATAGAAAAAATGCATATTTTACTTTAAGAGTCATTCATCTTGAAAAAGCATAGCAATACTATAGGATGTGCAGGGCTGGAGGTTTAAAAACTATTTACTTATGGCTTTTATGCTTGATAGCTCATTACACCTAATTTTCTTATTATTGTGTTGTATATTGTGCTACACATAAGCAATATCCTCTATTGAATGACACTAAAGAAAATTGTTTTGAAATAATTCTCTCCAGGGACAGTGTTGGCTTAAACATGGATCATGACTTTTTTCCTCTTCTAAATTTTAAAAACAAAAAGTGTAGAAATTCTGTGGTGGTCAGAAGAATGCACTGGAAGATAAGTGGATGTTATACTGGAACAACAAAATGTTTATTGTGACTCAAGCTATCAAGCTGTTCAAAAGCTCAAGCAACTATACAAAAGTCAAGACAGCAAGCAGCTTCCACTTTCCTGACAATCCAACATTACAGGTGCAGATAGAAGGTGGCTGCCCTTTGGTGGAGGGAGGAAGAGTCAAAGGGTGCAGAAGAGTCAACATTATTAACAGTGATGTAAGACAACTTGAGCTGCAGTATGACAGAATGGGGGTGCAGATAGGTTTAACAAGGCTGGCGTGTGGGGGGATCACCATGAAGTCCTTTGCCATGGCGCCACCTTGGCAAAGGAACTGCCTCCAAAGTGACATGTTCCCGAATTACCAAGACCACCCAAACATCAGGCTGAGGCTTTAATATTTGGGTTCCAGTTTTAACCTGAACCAGCAATGAAACTGTGCTCCAAGCATGTCCTGCTTCATATCCCCAAACAGGGACAAGTAGGTATATCTTGCTATTACATCTTTCTAAGCATCTACACCACTAGTTTATCAGTGTCATACTCGTGGGTTATCTTTCTATGTCACAGAGGGTACAATGTAGACCATGAGTTGGACACCAACAAGGCATTAGAATTAAAGCCTCTACTGCCCTTTATACCTCTTGTAGCTTAGCTTTAATGCCCATCTAATGTAGCTTTAACTTTTGTAGAATGCACAGGCAGTATGATATTAAATATATTCTTTTTCCTTCTTTGATCATCAATGGAGTCTCGGTTCTATAGTTACATGCACTATTAACATGTAGACCCACTGCTTAATTCTTGGACACTTTCCATTCAAGATCCTGGTACCCCATGGCTTATTTCTATTGAAAGAGAAATATGACTATAATATTGCTTTTACTGTAAACCATTTGAACAGATGGTATGCAAATGACCTAGCTGGATACAGAATTTGAGAGTGCTATACATAACTATGCCATTATTAAATGCAAAAGCTCTTAGAGCAGGCTAATCAACAGCTAGTAGTTGAAGAAATGTCTCATCTGCATAGTTTAAGCTATGACAAGAGCAGAGTTATTTGTATAGGGCTATTTTGCAGAACATTTTTCATAAGATCAGCCAATGATCCAGCATGTAATTAATGCAATGCTATCTGAATTCTCAAATACTTAGTAGCATGCTAATTGTTGTTGATGAATGGAAAGCCTCCTTTTCTCCTAATATGTTCTGCAGTTAGTAGAAGACAGTACCCACCCTTTCCCAATTGGACTGGATGCATTAGATTAACAGGTAGAGACAAACAAATAAGCACATCTGAATTGTCACAGTAGATAATGTATGTTAGCGTTGATGAACAATGACTAGGTCAAAGAAATTGTTCTTCATAATATTTTATTCAGTCATGATGCAGTTAACAGCTTGACAAAAGTTACCTGCATGTTTTGCTGATATTGATGTCTTCCATTTTAACAATGAAATCATCTCATACCATATTATGTCACTGGTCAATGCTAAGAGCACCAACAGCTAGGACTTTCAGATCATGATATTCTCCACAGGGAAATATTAAAACATAACATCTATAATGACATTTTTGGCTCATAAATACCTCCACATAGCCTTAAAGGCACAATCAGTCAAATGAGTTTTAGGTCAACTGAAATTTAGGTCAATTGGATGTCAGTCACTGAAGTAGACTTATATATATATATATATATATATATATATATATATATATATATATATATATATATATATATATATATATAGGGTCTATATTACTTCATCGAAAACTAACTTCAGCGAACAGCCTTTCATCGAACATTCACATCAGTGAACATGTTTTCCAGGGCAGTGAGTTACTTGGTCAACATACCAAACATCACACACACCACAGTATAACAACCCCCCACACCCCCCCCCCCTCATTTATATATACCAACTCCAAGATTGCACTACGGTGGGGAAAAGGGTAAATTTCCTAATGCTGCCCAAGTAACTCACTACCCTGGGAAAAACATTCACTAATGTGAACATTTGATGAATGGATAATCACTGATTTATGTTTGATAAATGGCTGTTCGCTGTATAAACCTATATATATCTATATCTATATATATATCTATATATATATCTATATCTATATCTATATATATATATATATATATATATATGTATATATATATATATATATATATATATATATATATATATATATATATATATATATATATATATATATATATATATATATATATATATATATATATATATATATGCGTGAGTGTGTTTTTTTTTTTACCATATTTATATAACATACAGCATTCAATACTTACCATATTTATATAACTTACAGCATTCAATACTCCAAGGGCTGAACAACCAACCTTGTAGCTCAAAATCCTGGGCTTTGAACTTAAATAGAGGTATTGTAGGACTTGGACAATCCATATTACTGGAAGAGGACAAAACCAGAAGAAGGCAAAGGTTGCTGATGGTCAATAAAAGTCAGAGAAAACTTAGCGTACACAAACTTTATTTCACGCTTTCGTCAGAAATTACTTCTTCAGAATACCTCATACAAAACCATTCTACCTATATATAGACTAACCAAATAAAAAATCAATTAAGTAATCAATTGAATAGGTCATCATACCATTTGATTCTAATCAAATAGAAAATATAAAAATTGTTATTATAGATAAACTCATGTCATCTAAATGAATAAGAATACATTATAAAATATATATATATATATATATATATATATATATATATATATATATATATATATGACTATACACACATAAATACAGATTTTTAAAAATCAATTCTTCCTAACCCTTAATTTAATATTCTTTAAAAAACATTTTATATTAATACTTTTGTTTAAACTTGGCTTTGTATCAGCCTCCAACCTCACTTGCCACAATGTTTCTTGGAATGGAGAGAAACATTGTGGCAAGTGAGGTTGGAGGCTGATAAAAAGCCGGGTTTAAACGATATAAAATATGAAATGTTTTTTAAAGAATAGGAAACTAAGGGTTAGGAAGAATTGATTTTTAAAAATCTGTGTTTATGTGTGTATAGTTTTATATATATATATATATATATATATATATATATATATATATATATATTTTTTTTTATAATGTATTTTTATTCATTTAGATGACAGTTTATCTATAATAACATTTTTTATATTTTCTATTTGATTAGAATCAAATGGTATGATGACCTATTCAATTGATTACTTAATTGATTTTTTAATTGGTTGGTCTATATATAGATAGAGTGGTTTTGTATGAGGTATTCTGAAAAAGTCATTTCTGATGAAAGCGTGAAATAAAATTTGTGTAGGCTAAGTTTTCTCCGACTTTTATTGACCATCAGCAACCTTTGCCTGCTTCTAGTTTGGTTTGTTTATTGGGCTTTGGTGCACATATTTTTTCTTGATTATCGGAAGAGGGTTGTATCCATATTGTTAACAGTTTAGTGAATATCAAAATGTCAGGCTCTAATGCGGTCCCAAAGTCCGTACGAGTAGTGTTATTAAGGACATAAGTAAACTATCCAAAGTCAGTGTAGTACTGTGTCACAGTATCCTAAATATTAACTGCAGATTTCTTATTTTCTATTCTAGATCTGACCACTACATTTTTTTGTGTCTTTTGGCTTTTCCCGATTAGGGGTCGCCACAGCGGAACTCTGGTCCGCTAATGATTGGCAGTGGATTTTTACGGTGCCAAGTTGTCAGCCTGACCCCCAACCTTCAAAGAAGGCACACCCATTCACGCACGCACCTACCTGTGGGTCTACTTTAATTAAACTAAAGCGGAATCCGTCAAATACGAATCCGTCAACACGTAAACAGTGAAATGCGGAAACGTCAAATGCACTAAATAGCGAAATCGGAAATGTCGAATTGCCATAGTTGGCCCATCTGCGGTATAGCTCCATAAGGTAAGTGTGCGATAGTTATGGACCTTAGGGTTAGGGTGCGGGTTAAGGTAAGTGCATAGATAGGAAATGTATGTGAGGTTTAGTATAGGGTTTTGTTAAGTGTATGTGTGTGGAATATTTACTTTGCATGGGTATAGTTTTGTAGGGTAAGTGTGCGGTAGTTATGGACCTTAGGGTTAGGGAGGGGTTAAGGGTAGTGCATAGATAGTTCTGTATGTGGGGTTTAGTGTAGGGTTACAAGTGGGGTTTTGGTGCTTTAATTTAGGGTTAGTAGTAGGGTTTTGGTTAGTGTATGTATGTGTTTTTTTTTGTTGTGTTTGCGTAGGTAGTATGTTACGGGCAGTGGGGTTGGCCGACTATTGTGGTTTCAATGTTTAAATTTTGTGGTTTTGCGTGTTCAATGTTATCGCGTTTCACTGTTTATGTGGCGATGGATTCATATTCAACGGATTCTGCTTTCGTTTAATTAAAGTAGACCCCTACCTGCATGTCTTTTAGATGTCACATGACCGTGGAGAGGACATACAGACTCCACACAGAAGGTGCTCCAGCCGAGAATCGAACGGGAGAACCTCTTGTTGTGAGGCGACAGCAAATTCTACCAATGGAGCTCCTTCCTGTGAATCAAAGATGCTAATACGTAGAATAGATTTGTGGGAGTGCTACAAATGATATTCAATCCCTTCTGAAATCTTGAGTCTAGTTTATGTGACCCCCTGTATACCTTAATACTTTGTTATGTGGACATCTCCTTGCTTTTACAGCATATTATGGCATTGTCATTCCCATTTCCTTCCATTGTGCTGTTTATCAAACCAAAACGCTTGTTTGCTCTTTTTTTACTCTTCTCCTGTTGTTCCTCCTGCTGTTAGTCCAGGTCATATAGCTTTTATTCAGTTCAATTAATGATTGTTCTCTATTCCATCCAAAGGCAACACTAGCAATACATTTATAATCCTTACACCCTAGTGGGGTTATGCTTACTTTACTTCCAGTGTTTTTCTCATTCGCTAATATAGTTCTTAGCCTTGCCATGAATTTCTGTTTAATTTTCAGCACTTACTGTTTCATTGGCTTTTTACTTCGACAGTTTTTCATAAACATCCTTTAGGATGTCTTCAGAATCTTGATATACTGTTTATTGTTGTGCTTCAAGTACTCTCAATAGATTGGAATGCACCTTCACAGATGGAGGTACTTCTATACTATGTTTGTTGCAGGCAAATTTGGACAGACTTTGTTTTTTCAGGCTAGGAATTATAGCACCTCCTGTTTCTGTGTATTAGATATGGACTCACCTTTCCTCCTTTGATTGTTTCTTTCTGGTGTAATATTAGAATGTTGTCCTTCCTTCTTTTCATGAGGTTAAGGGTGTTCCTGACATGACTGAAATGTATAAATCCATTGCTCCATGCATGCATTAAACTTGATTGACAGGTTGCTTGCTTGAAGCAATGGGTTTTCACATGCTGCATGATGAAGTGGGTTCTTATAAAAATTACTTAGCTCTGTTAGCTATTTTGAAAAATGTCCGTGATTTTGTATCTTTCTCTCTCTATCTCTCTTTGTTTGCCCAGATTGTTATAAATGTTTGTAATTTCTGGTAAGTTAGTTTTATTTAAAAGAATGTTCCTGATTTTTAGCCTTTGTCTCTCCATTATTTTTGGTTTTATCCTGGATTCCTGAACAGAGAAGTTGAGAGATATGCCAACAGTACTGCTACTCTACCTCAAACAGGTCCTCAGCAAAAGTGTTGTGGGACCACAAGCATCAAGAAAATGCTACAGGATGCGCCCCTCACCTGGCATTTTGTTTTAATGCTCCATCAGATGTAGACTTTTTTTTATTTTTCTGGTAAATTTATTAATGAGGACTACAGTTAGTCAATAATATCAGATGTTAAGAGTGTTATGCTTTTTATTGTTCAAGAGGTTGGTGTCCAAAATAGCTTGCTTTATAAATCTTCCTTATCTATCTTCTGTGTAGTGATCACATAAGTAATAAATATACATTACATTGTGTAGTAATTGTGCCAGTGACAGTATTTGGGTCCAGTTTGCTACTGCACATCCTTGGGATGTGCATAGTACTACTACTGCCCTGATGTCCTTCGCTAACACCATTAATCAACATAGAAATGATGGGCAAATGTTAATCCTCTATGTTTTTTAACTTATCCAAAGCTTTCGGTACTGTCTCTCACAGTAAACTTATTACAGCTCTTTCTGATCTAAAACTTAGCCAGCCCAACCTTGCATGGTTCTAGGATTATCTGACGGCATGCCAGCAGGTGGTAAAATGGCAACCCAATCTTTTTTCCACTTCTACCAGTCACTCTTGGAGTACCATAGGCCTCTATTCTGGGTCCTATCCTCTTCACCCTTTTTACTAACGATCTCCGTACCTCTACTCTGCATGCATCCCTTGTCCAGTATGCAGATGACTCTGCACTAATATGTGCTGCCCTCATACAAAAACAACTTCAAATAAATACCCAGCAGTCATTTTCTGCTATTGAATTTTGGCTAACTAATGCTCATCTCATTCTTAACCCCAATGAAACTAAATTCATGTTTTTTTTTTCCCCACAGGAATACATGTCCTAACCCCATCCTTCAAAATCTCATCAACAGATAATACAAATATTACTCCAGTATCCAACACTAAACTTCTCGGTGTGATCATTGATAGTCACTTGAGATTCGATAATCACATAGACCAGTCTATAAAGAAAGTTAAAAAAAAACTCAGACTTCTGTACCAAAATAAACAATTTCTAACAAGCGACACAAAAGTCACCATTGCTAGAACTCACCTTGTCTTTACCATCCTCTATGCATCCCCCATTCTCACCAATCTAAGAAATCAGAAATAAGTAAACTTGACACCTACTACAATAAAATCGCAAAGTTTGCCGCTGAATCTACGTACGTATAGGTCTCATCATTGCCTGGCATTAAGACAACTCAGCTGGTTAGAACTGCCTAACCTCCTAGCCTAAAACCAAGTGACAACAGCCCATCAAATATCTTACCATCCAGACAAACCCCCTAGCCTTCACAATATTCTCCAACCCTAGCCTTCACAATATTCTCCAACCCTAGCCTTCACAATATTCTCCAACCCTAGCCTTCACAATATTCTCCAACCCTAGCCTTCACAATATTCTCCAACCCTAGCCTTCACAATATTCTCCAACCCTAGCCTTCACAATATTCTCCAACCCTAGCCTTCACAATATTCTCCAACCCTAGCCTTCACAATATTCTCCAACCCTAGCCTTCACAATATTCTTCATCCCTACTCAGCAAATTAAGTCTTTCATTCCACAAACAAATCTCTGTTAAAGATCATTTCAGCTAATTACACTGCAGCTGAATCCCTCAACTCTAACTATATAGCTAAACTCTGGAACTCTTTGCCCTCAGTATAAAAACCACAGCAAGCAGTATCACATTCAAAAGGTTCCTTAAACCCCATCTATCTAATACATGAATATGCTCTTGTAATAAAACCCATCTATCTAATACATGGATATGTTCTTGTAATAACCCTGGCTAAAAAGTAACTATCTTTAAATACTACCCTCCCTTCAAAACTGCTCTATACCCTTTGAACCCTGCTGCAAAATTTACTGTAAAGTGAACAATGTATAAACCTCTGCAAACTGTAAAAATTGCTGTACAGTATCAGTGTAATACTCTGTTCTGCAACATGCTCTGCATCATAGTGCAAAAGCATCCTAAACTTGTACCGTATCTGAATCTGCCAATGGGCCTCAAAGTGTGAAAATTGCAAAACACTTGTATAGAGGAAGTGCTCCCTTTACATTCAGTAATTCAGTAATTGCACAGACATGGAAGTTTTCAAAATGCAGCAGTTTTTCAACAGCAGGCAAATTATTATTTAGACTTCTGGCATAAAGGAGAGCAATCCATTCTTGGGAATGATATGGTAGCTATATTGGAATTTCCATCAAGTAGACTATGATAAAAAATGAAAGTAAGATATAGTATAATTTTCATCTGTCATCTGCGTAAGCGTTATGTATACTGCCTTGCTTATATAACAATGCAGTTGCTTTCTTAGATGTCTGTTAAGTTACATTCATTAGCTTTTCTTCATTTTTGTTGTTTTATATGTTCTTTTAGTCAAAATTACAAAAGTTACCACGATTTGTCTCAAATTATCATCTAATACCACAGACAGTATATTTGCCTTACACGGAAACGTTTTTGAAAAAGGCCAGTAGACCAACCCACAAAAAACAACCCCCCATACACACATATGTATACATGCATGCAAACATATTATTTTAATTATTATTGATTTATTATAGGCTCATTGGAAATACAAGGCAATCAGATAACTAGACCATGTATGCCTTGCAGTACCAACTTCATGCTGTACCCCCTTCCCCTTCTCAAGAAGAGAAAAGCAAGCCAGTCCTGGAGTAAATGAATGGGTATCCATCCAGTCATTCAGGTCTAATCTGAAGGATGTCTAGGATTTTACTTTGTTTAACTTGCGGGAGAAGTCTTTCAAGATGTTGGGTAGGTACTGATTATTAAATTTGTCTCTCCAGTGCATTTTATTTATGTTCTGGAGAAGATTTAAGTCTCTAGTTCTCATACTATTGGAGCTATCTGATTTGTGAAGATATAGGAGATCAAAGAGGTTGGTGTCCCTAATGGCACCAGATATAAGACATAGATCACCCTAATTAGGTCTCTAAGAAACCACGTAAAGAGCTAGTGCTTCAAGCCCTTACTGGCAACTCAAGCATTTTAGGACAACAGCGTTATTGTTTAGGGCTCTCGGTGGCCTTTCCCAACTGCCTAATATATCTAGAAATGTACATCTCAAAGGGGATGTTGTACTGAAAAATTGGTCTAATTAGACTGCAGACTTGGAGACAATAATTTCATTTGACCAGAAATATGTCTTAGATATGATTTGTTCTAAATAAAAGAATTTTCTGACTAGTGTTGCTACTTGGTAGTTGAAGGAGATGGAATTATTTATCCAAATTCCAGGATCCTAATGGCATTATCACTTTTGATTGAGAAATTCATTACACTGTACATTGGGGGAGAGAGTCATTCAAAAAATGTGATAATACTGTACATTTTCACATTTAGTTGTATCCCTTTTTCCATACACCATTTGTTTATGTGGGTTAGTTCTTGCTGTAATGAATGGTTTACAAAGAGAGATTTGACAATAACACACAGTTTGCAAGCATCTGACAAGCCCTAATTCAAAGTCTGAAGATCAGTACTGAGCCCTGGAGAACATCATTAGTTACATTCACACTTTCTGAGGATGCTCCTGCCAGCTTAATTTTACGGGTTCTATCTTTCAGCCAGTTGGCCATCTACCATACAATGTATGCAACTACTTTTGAAACATTATTTTATTAATGATACCAGCATTATAGATAGCATTAAATAATTTTGCCAGATACCAATATCCTGTGTGAACAGCCAGTGTGGTCTTTTTGAATAAGATAACTAAACTGAATAGGCAGGATCTCTCTGTGAGATCAGATATGATGTATTCCTTGGATTTTCAAATCAGTCTTGTCAGGCTAATGAGCCTATTGCTTCCTCAGTCCATTGTAGGGCCACATTTGTGCATGGGCATCACCATTGCAGTGCACCATACTTCAAGGGCAAATCCTGTAGCGAAGCTGATATGAACTGGTTTTAAGAGGGTGCTCCACAATGGAATATGCGTGTCTATTTATCTGACATCCAGATAAATTCTCAGGTACCATAAAAGCAGTACTTCTTGTCTTAGAGAGGTGAAGGGGTTTTGGGAAGTTTGGGAATTAAGATAGTTGTTTCAGGGGTAAAGACTGTATTGTTAGATTTAAACAGGGATAAATAAACAAGAAACTTGCTAAAAACAGTGGCTATATTAATTAGGGCCAGGTCAAGAATATTATATTCTCTAGTTAGATTTGTTCTAGAGAAAGTTTATTTAGTAGGTGTAAGAAGCTCTGGGCTTAACAAATTTGAACAGCCTATGTGGTCTTTTAAAATGTGACCAACTATTGAAGAGGGCAAATCTGTGCACACAGCATACCTCGACCTGGTAAAGGCTCTTGATACAATCCCACATTCAGGCATTACTGATAAACTTAGTAAACTGGATGTAAACCTCTTTGTTTTAGGATGGATTGCAAACTGGCTCACAAACCGGACACACACTATCAAAGTGGGTGACTCCACATTAACCAGCAGACGTGTTACCAGTGGGATGCCATAGAGGTCAGTGCTAGGCTCCCTACTGTTTGGTATATACTTCTCAGAAACTCAGGTAAAAACTAAGGGGTTGTGGCAGGCGACTGCAAATTAGGTGCAATCATTGAATCCCCAAATGATGTTGGTTTACTCCAGAAGGGTTTCACACAGGTCAACGACTGGTGTATTAGTCACAGTCTCAAACTGAATGCAAAGAAATGCATCATCATTCCCTATGGCACAAACATTGTCCCCATACACTATCAAGTCAACAACAATACCCTAAGTACCCATGAAGTGGTAAGGGACCTGGGATTACAAGTTGACTGCAACCTTTACTTCGACCACTATGTGTCTACTGTAGTAAGGAAAGCTTTCTACATTGTACACTTAAGGCATCACCTCGTGAGCAAAAGAAGTTATAATCCCCCTATACTTGGCACTTATCGAGCCCATAATTGAGTATAAAGCCCAATTTGGCATATACTGTACTAAGCACCTATAGCAATTAGAGAGACTTCAGAGGTTTCTAACAAAGAAGAACAAGGGGCTCCAGCATATGCCTTGCAAAGACCGACTAAAGTCTCTGTCACTATACTCTGTATCATATAGAATTCTTAGGGGACACATGCCTGGCTTACAGAGCAATCCAGAACCCAAACCTAATGAACTTGTTGTATATCATAAATCAAAAGGGACTAAGGCTACCCATTCCAGGGATCTGAATATGGCCTGCGACTTAAATAGGACATGTTGGAGGGACAGATTTATCTCCCAATGACTGTCACATCTTTGGAATAGGCTAGCAATTCATGTGAAACAGAACCCATCTATGACACTGTTCAAGAGAAACCTGGATGATTGGATGGGGCATCATAAATTCTTACAGATGATAGAGCTAACAACCCTCATGGACATGGTAGTCATCATTAAATGCAATCCTGGGTATTAACTAACATTTCTGTTGTATTACATTGGGATGAAACAGCTAGGCTTAAAATGACCTCTCCAGGCCGATAACCTATAATCCTTTGATCCTATGAAGATATAGCTTCTCCAGTTTACTGAGGGAATCTCCAGCTATTCAGAATTAAATTTAACTCAAGCCTCATGGAAAAACTCTGGGGAAAATGCCATTCTGAAAAAAAAATTAGTCAAAGAATATAAAGTCACACAAAAGGAGTACAAAAGGTTATTGAATTGCTTCACTAAAAATAATCTTACATAAACCTCAAATAATGCACGTATTATGTGATCACTTTTTTCCTTTACAGGAAAACTGCTTTAGCTAAGAGAGGTACATTGGTGTGACCATTCATATATTTTCTGGATATCAGAATTTGGCAGTTTGAATTCAAACTGGATAGCTGGCTACGTCAGACATTTTGAAATGTTGGGAATTTTGAGACCATGTTATTTCTATAACATGATCAGTGTAAAATAAAAATAAAAATGTTTTAGCACTGAGGCTTGATTTAAGCACAGGGCCTCCAAAAATGTTATTTGAAAACATTAACTCCATGCAATAAATACTATGGGGGCATGTCAATGGAGCAAGCACTGTTTCACTGAGTACCAATCATACAAAACAAATCACTGAAAACACATTTCGATGGCAATAGAATGTGCTCTTTATCCACTATTGTGCAACTGTGAAATATATATATATATATATATATATATATATATATATATATATATATATATCTTGGATTTGTGGGTTTGGCCCCACAAATGATGTGTCCATGGGACCTTCCTCCATCCAAATTAAAACTTAGTATAATATTTGGAAGACATACTTTTCAGTGCAATTGCTTTAGTGAATTAGAACTTGCTGAATGTACTTTGGAAACTGAAACACAAATTCAATACAACTTTTGTAGACTAGGCGATGGTGGAGATGTTTGAAATCTAGAAGCAACATTTAATGGAAGTATTAGGCTCTATGGTTATTTGAAAAGAGGATGTTATTGAATAATTATTAACACTATGAGATTCTACAGATGAAGTCCTATAATATTCTGATTAGAATGGCAGGAGACCTCAGTAGAGAACAGGTAGTGCATATTTGAAAGTGAGGTACAAAAGATTTTATTCTGGTTTTAGAGGAGGATGGATACTTATACAACACAAGAATGGCAGACTTAGAAGGGAAATGTAGGGTTAATAAGGGGTGCCACAGACATGTAGGAGAGGATGGATGGCCCAAGAAACAGACCTTGTACATGGTTTATCAATGGGATAACCCACAGCTGTAATTTCTGAAGGGATGTGAGAAACATTTATTTTTTACTTATTTTATTTTACGTTTGTGTACTGGGAATGTACAACTAAGCCACTGGCTCATTTTATTTGGAGTTCCGGGGAGAAAAGCTCCACTTCATATATACAAATAATAATAAGGCAAATGCAATATGAAAAACAATACAACAATACCATCATTTGAGAATTACAGTGATAGTAAAAACAGTATAATATATAAATATTGATTAAATGTGGTGTGGCGCCCATGCACTGGCCCAGTAATCAGGGAGCCTCAATCCTCACCACTAACACCAGTGAGGGACATGCGCACTAGGAGGATGAACAGTACTCACACAGTAAAGTACAATTTCCCTTAAGAGCACACAAAAATCACAGTCAGTCTGGGGCTGGTCTCTCTCTCTCTCTCTCTCTCTCTCTCTCCAGATCCCCAATAAGACTCCCCACTGGCACAGGTATAAGGTTAAGATCTCAGCTGAGTGGTCAAGCCAAAACTTCCAGCACCGTCTCTGTCCAACAAGTGCTTCATGTCCTTGCTCAAGTAGCTGACACAGAAACACTTTGAGATTTGATTTATATACCAACACACAGACACTCTTGGAGAAGGCTAGCACAGGTTCTTAACTATGCCTCCCCTTCTGCCCAGATTATAAGGTAGAAATCACTGCCACCAATCACTAATAATCAGCTAGTAATAAGGCCCTTCCCAAAGGGTGACCAATTCTACTGTGTAATGTTACTGTTATCCAAATAGTATGTGTGACCAAGGCTAAGGCTATTTAGGAGTGGCTTGTACATTATCACAGAATACATGCAAGTATCCTAAGAGCTTATATATCTATACACAAATCCAGCCACAATTAAAAAGTTTAAATATATTTAATAATAAATAATAAAAGCACAAGACGATACTTATTCACTCAGCACAGTGACAAGAGAGTGCTCACAATCACAGGAAAATAACATAGAAGGACAGTAACATAAATATAGAAAACATCTACACTAATCTTGTTATATTCCTATCTAGCTCTAAGAAAAACTATGTTCTAAATAACTTACTTACAGAGCAAGGCAAGTGGTGGTGGGTTGTTAACAGGTCCAGACCAAGACACAAAATGCAGTCTTTCACTCTGAGTTAGTTCTTAAGTTAATAATACGCATTACTGCTAGGTTAGCTAGATGACATCACTATTTGACACTTGCATCTTGTTCCCAGGTTAAACAGATACCAACAGAATTTAACATGTCTCTCTGAAAAATACTTATAGGTTCATAGGTTCATAGGTAGGTACTAGGCTATTGGCACTAGGGCCTATTATAAGCCTAGCCAAAATGTACCCTGGATTTCACCACCCAAGAAAATTATTTTCCTGTGCACCTGTCGAGCAGAGCTACAGAAGTGATCCCTGGGGTGAATTTCCTATCTCCCATCCAATCATCAAGATTTTTTTTGAAGAGTGCTAATGGGGAGCTTTGTTTGATATAGATAGGTAGTTTGTTCCAGAGTATGGGAAGTCTCAAGGACAGGAATCTATCCCTCCAGCATGTTCTGTTTATTGTAGTGACAAGATTTAGGTCTTATCTCTTAGAAGCTGACAATTCTCTCTTAGAAGCTTGCCAGAAACTGAAATCGTAAAACAATTACCTTAGAAACATGTAATTACCTCTGTTTCAAACAACAGAAAGAATTTCCAGCTGCAGACATTCTGTCTTCTAGATCAGGTAAACACACTCATAAAATTCTTTATTTATTTTGTCAGAGTTTGCAAGTTAACTCTGTATATTCCAACTTTTACTATGAAACCATACATTTGCATTGGCATATAATTTATACACATTTCTGTTCTTTTCCAGCAGGGTGCACTGTGATTATATTCTTGAAGCTCAGTACAGAATATATAGTTTTCTTACATTTTTAAGGCAAGCATACAAATCATATTACTATTCACAAATGACATACACTTATTTACAAAACTCTAGCTAGCTGGACTGGCAGTGTCACATTTCTATACAGATCATATTAATATTTTCAAGTGACATATAATTACTTACAAAATTCCAGCTAGCTGGGCTGGTAGCATCTTGGTTTATCACATGTGGCATAGAAAATAGTTTGTTGCACAGAAACAAAGAAAGAATTACATCAGTTGGGCAGCATGTCATTTAGCAAACAATTTCAAAGTATCATTGTGTGGCATTTATACAATATAGTACAGATAGAGATTGTTGGGTAATAGTTATATGACATATTATAAAATACAGCAGCTGGAAGGAGAGAAATGTAGAAAGAAGGATGCAACTTGGAGAATTAGGCAACAAAGTAGGCAAGGTTGGTGAAATTGTCTAGCTATAGAATACAGAAATAGAAAGGAGTAGTAGGAAGAAAGTACTGCTCAATATCTGAGTTGTTTGGCTTCTGCTACATACCTACAATCAACTGCATTACTAGCTGAGTTAAGTACAAACTTACAGTGTTAAAGATTGTACTGCATTTTATTTTTTTGTCTATTTAATTGTTTCATTGAATATTGTGGTCTGTGTCTTTCTATAGTTATTTATTTTTCTATTTGTTTCATCGAATACTGTGGTCTCTCTCTATCTCTGCAGTTAGTGGGGGCTATTGTGTTTTACTTCATTGATATTCAGTGTTTAACTCTTAGCCTAGAGGGCTTCTCTGTATTTATAAGTGTTAGTCACATATCTTTGAATGTATTACTGATCAATATCTGAGTTGTTTGGCTTCTGCTACATACCTACAATCAACTGAATTGCTAGCTGAGTTAAGTGCAAACTTACACTGTTAAATATTGTACTGCATTTTATTTTTTTGTCAATTTAATTGTTTCATTGAATATTGTGGTGTGTGTCTTTCTGTAGTTATTTATTTTTCTGTTTAATCATTCCCTAGAATACTGTGGTCTCTCTCTGTCTCTGCAGTTAGTGGGGGCTATTGTGTTTCACTTCATTGATATTCAGTGTTAAACTCTTAGCTTAGAGGGTTTCTCTGTATTTATAAGTGTTAGTCCCATATCTTTGAATTTATTACTGCTCAACATCTGAGTTGTTTGGCTTCTGCTACATACCTACAATCAACTGCATTACTAGCTGAGTTAAGTGCAACCTTGCTGTGTTAATGATTGTACTGCATTTTATTTTTTGTCTAATTGTTTCATTGAATATTGTGGTCTGTGTCTCTCTGTAGTTATTTATTTTTCTATTTAATTGGTACATAGAATATTGTGGTCTCTCTCTGTCTCTGCAGTTAGTGGGGGCTATTGTGATTCACTCCATTAATATTCAGTGTTAAACTCTTAGCCTAGAGGGTTTCTCTGTATTTATAAGTGTTAGTCACATAACTTTGTATTTATTACTGCTCAGTATCTGAGTTGTTTGGCTTCTGCTACATACCTACAATCAACTGCATTACTAGCTGAGTTAAGTACAAACTTACAGTGTTAAAAATTGTACTGCATTTTATTTTTATTTTTTTGTTAATTGCTTCATTGAATATTGTGGTCTGTGTCTCTCTGTATTTATTTTTCTATTTAATTGTTTCATAAAATACTGTGGTCTCTCTCCCTCTCTCTCTCTCTACATTTAATTTCCCGCCAATCCTCCTTGTTCTTCTTCTGGGATTAATCTTGGTGGATTTGGAATTGCCTGTCCCTCCTGTAGAATTGTGTTTGAACACTCCTCCTGGGTCTATCTCATTTGCTCACTCAACCGAGTACAGTGAGATCATACTTTGACTTCAGACAATCCTAACAGTCCTCTCTGTTCATCTCTATCCCAGCTCTATTCCAGTCAAGTGTCACTAGCTCATTCTACATAATACAGATAGAACATTTGTAAAGGGCAAGCCACTTAGGTCCTTAATTTTGAATTATCTTTCATTTCTCCTTTCTCCCTTCCCACTTTCCAAAAAAAAAAATTCTAAGCTTGTTTCCTGCTTTTCCTGTAACTAGTCTAGTCCAGATACAGATTTGCTGTAACCAGGACTGTTTGTAAGCTTCTGTGCCCCCAACGCCTTTCTGTGTTGGAGGGAAGCCTTCTAGCTTATCAGTGGAAGTGGTAAGCACTAGGTAGCCTATCTACCACAAGAGTTTTTTCTGGACCAGAAATTGTAGTCTATTGGCCATTTGGGCAGTTTTTCCATCTCTTTCAACTTTCTGGTTTAAAAGCCCATGTTTGCACTTGTTTCCCACCTTTCCTGTAATTAGTCTAGTCCAGATACAGATTTGCTGTATCCAGGACTGTTTGTAAGCTTCTGAGCCCCCCCCCCCAAGCCTTTCTGTGTTGGAGGGACGCCTTCTAGCTTATCAGTGGGAGTGGTGAGCAATAGGTAGCCTATGTACATCAAGAGTGGTTTCTGGCCCAGAAACTGTAGTTTATTGGCCGTTTGGCAGTTTTCCATATCTTTCAACTTTCTGGTTTAAAAGCCCATGCTTGTGCTTGTTTCCCACCTTTCCTCTAACTAGTCTAGTCCAGATACAGATTTGCTGTATCCAGGACTGTTTATAAGCTTCTGTGCCCCCAAAGCCTTTCTGTCTTGGAGGGAAGCATTCTAGCTTATCAGTGGGAGTCGTAAGCACTAGGTAGCCTATCTACCACAAGATCCAGGTACAGATTCTTAGTTTTAGCACTTGAATTTGCTTATTCGTGCTCAGCACTTGTTCAGAACTTGCTGTTAGCACTAAATTACTACAGCACTCAACCTTCCTCTTTACCTACAGGAAAACAGTTTTTGTACTTTCCTCACTTGCTTAGAGAAAAACAGCTCTTATACTCACTTTCCTTACTTGTCTAGAGGAAAGTAATTTTTTTTATTCAGGCATGTCCAAGATTCAGCTCCCAGTGTTCTCTCCTGTCTATCTAATGAATCTGGGCATTTTGGGGCAATGTAGCAATTGCCTCATGTACACAGACAAACCTCTCCTCCTACCACCCAACACCAAAACCTGTGAGAGATGTGCTTATCTAGCCGAACTGGAGGCAAAGCTCTCTCCAACCAAGACTGAACTTGATAGTCAAGAGGAGAAGGTAAACACTTGTACCACACCACACTCATCACATAGTCCCACTAAACCTACACCACCAAAATCAACACATAGAAACACAAAAACATTCACAGAGGCTCTCAATAATAATCTGCTCAAGCAACAGAGACCTCCAAAGCAGAAAGACAAGCAACCTCTACCCCAACACAACCCAAATGACACATAGCCCACAGACTCAGTGTGCCAATAAATCACAGCCCATAAGGCAAAACAACCTACCCAGCACATTAGTCATAGGTGACTCTATAGTCAGGTACACTGATGTCCCACTCACCAGGCTAAACAAGGAGAAGGTTACTGTCAACTGCCTGTCAGGTGGCAGGATCCACCACATAGCCCACGCACTCATATCACTGCATAACAAGTACAAATATGACTCTGTCATTGTCCATGTTGATGTGAATGACCTGAGATGTACCTCCCTGGACTACATGAAAAGAGATATGGAAGAGCTCTCCAATCTTGTAGCCCAGGCAGGTATGATCCTAGCCCAGAGCAACATCCTGCCATCACCCAGAATGATACTGCAGTACAAGGACAAAATGATTGACTTCAGCAATTGGCTAAACTTCTAGTATCATTCTAAGGGGATCTAGTATCTGTCTGCCTGGGACGACATGGACGACAGACCACAATGCTTTGCCAGAGATGGCCTGCACCTGTCGCCCTGGGATTCCAGATAATGGCTATGGGTCTTGTTGCCCCTATAGTGCCTTTTTTAGGCAAGGTTCAAACGCCAAATTCCCCACTGTAACAGGAACAGGCAAGCAAAAACTGAGGATAATGCTAGTCAATGCTAAAAGTCTAAATCTCAAAATGCATTCACTCGAGGCACTCCTTAAAATGGAAAACATTGATATCTATGCAGTGACTGATACCTGGTTCAAGGCTCTAGAGAGCACCCCCGCATTACCAGGCTATAACGCATACCACACTTTTTGGCCATCTAACCCTGACCAGAACAACAAAGGCAGTGGTGTGTCCATATTCATTAAGGATATCCACACCTCCAGGCTAGTTGCTCAACATAATGCATCCGAGGTTATCCAAGTCCAACTAACTCTGGGCAAAACTGCAATCCAAATTGTAGCTTGCTACAGATCCCCCATCATACCCTAGGATTCCCACTCCTCTTTTCTTGATATACTGAAAAATATTAGGGTTCAACCAAACACCCTAATAATGGGCTGGTATTCCACACCTGAAATCAACTCCTCGTTGGTCAGATCTGACCGTAAGCTAATCACCCTAGATATTCACATCCCGCCCCCACCCACCTTTAAGGAAACCATGGTAAAAAATTTCTTCAAAACCAACTTCATGCTTATTACGACAGAAGTGGCGAATGTCATGACACCCATGCAGATGAACAATGAAGTTACGACTGCTGAATCCTACACAAATGCACTATATAAACACTTACATGAGCGCATGGATCGTGCTATCCCAATCAGAACCAAGATATTATCCTCCAAAAAAAGGAAGCCAATCTGGTGGTCCCCTGCCATAAACAAACTGTACAACAGAAGGAAGAAACTGTTGCAAAAGAGAGTATAATCTCATGAGTGGAGAAGCTCCCTGGTCAGCCTCAGCAAGAAGCTGAGATCCCTTATAAGATCCTCCAAAGCTAGCTATGAAAACAAAATCGCCACTGAGTCTAAATGCAACCAAAAAGCATTCTATAGCTATGTCACGAATTTCAATGGCAACAGCCAGATCTGCAAAACAAAAGAAGGTTCTACAACGTTGTCCTGATATACTTTAAATAAAAAACAAAGCTTTCAGACATAAGTCCTTCTTCAGTGTTAATAAAATTCATATACAAATAACACATCTGTTATATGTAAAAAGCAAATCATCACATGACACAGCTTACCTATCATAAATAAGGCTTAATCAAGCCATTAACAACAGCAATTAATCAAATTTTGCACTGAAAGATCTTAAAGAAACATGTAACATCCTATTCAATGACTTTAAAAATATTTGTAACTACTAAATTGATTAGATATAAGCATATTCACTTCATTCACTTAAATATATACTTTACAAACAGATCAAAAATATGTGTAAGGATATGTACATATATATGTGGACACATATAAACATTAGATTATAAAACCAAATTTTCAGTGGTGTGGATTAAGTAACAACATATTGTATATTATAAACATAATACGAAATAGATACATACATAAGACTGATCAGCAATAATAATACACATAAAAGTGAATAATAACCCATTCTAATATATAGTGCTGAATACACTATATGCAAAATGTATATAAAAATACTTAATACATGAGTATACTCATTTTTAAGTTATTTAGTTTGTTGTTGCTTCTTTTTCAAAATGGGTTTGATGGTAACTTGTTTATTTAAACCAGGATATTTTTCGGCATGTAGGCGAGTAATCCCTTCATACTCCCTGTTATCTAATTTCTTTACTAGGTCCCCATGTCTAATATTAGCAGTCAAGATATCTATTACACAAAAAGAGAAATAATAATGTGATGTATCTGTCTCTTCTATATGTTGGACTAGAGAATTTGTGGCCACTTTCCTTCTAATTTCTGATTTATGTTCTATTATCCTATCTCTCAACCTTCTGGTTGATTTACCAACATAGAAACATGGGCACTGTTGACATAGTGCTCAATATATTACATTATTAGTGTTACATGTAGCTGTACAATATATTTCAAATCTCTTTCTGTTGGTAGGATGTATAAATTCAGTTGTAATTATATTAACGCAACATGCACAGTTGTAACAAGGATAAGTCCCTTTTTTATTATATTTTACAGGTTCTGTTCTATATAGATCAAAATCTTTGTAAGATAAACATTTCTTTATACTGTTACAGTTTCTATAGGTAAAGTATGGTCTGTCTGGAATCCATTTCCTATAACCTGGTAACGCCTTCAATATATACCAATTATTCCTAATGACCTGTTCTATGTTTTTGCTTATTCTACTATGTCATTAGATATCTTAAGTTGCTCTCAGATCTGAATTGTATAGGTATAGTACTATCTTGCTCAGAAAAATAAGGCCTTGCTCTTCCCTGTCTAGTGGACAGGACTTTATTTTTGGACATCTCCAAGTTATCTAAATTATATCCTCTTTCCAGGATTTAATTTGTCATATCTTGCATCTGTTTAAGACAGACCTCATCTTGAGTATTTAGCCTGCTTACACATAAATATTGCCCTTTAGGTATAGATTTAAATACATGCTTAGCATGTATACTAGTCTTGTGTAGATACTTATTAACTTGTGTATCTTTCTTATAAATACTATTGTCTAATCCAGTTGCTTTTTTTGATAGAGTAACATCCAAAAAATGAATGCTTATTTCTGAATAATTAATCAGTTGTACCATGCCATGCTAAAAAAATATCATCTACAAAACGTTTGTAGAATAATATTTTACATGCATCTCTATTAGCCTGGCCAAACACATTTACTTCTTCCCATTTACTTAACGTTAGATTTGCATATTTATTAGCAATTGCTGTTCCCATAGCTATACCGGAAATTTGTTGGTATAACTGTTTGCTAAATACAAATACAGTATTCTGTAGAACTAAATCATGAAGCTTACATATTGTTTCTATACATCTAACAGAAAGATGTCCATCTCCCAGGAGTATTTCTCTTATTTTCTCTGTTCCATAATCATTTGGAATAACAGTGAAAAGGGATTTAATATCCAATGTCACTAATAAAAAATCTTTTTCTAAATTTTCATTATACCATTTATAGAACTGTATAAGAAAGTCTCCTGTGTCTTTAATATAACTAGGGACATTAGTCAAGTAGCATTTCAAATGTTTCTTAAGATATACAGATAAAGGCTCAGTAGCTCATCCCCGACCTGATACAATAGGTCTCATAGGTGGTTTATCCCTTGACTTATGTACCTTTGGGAGACCATATAGAATAGGTATAGTAGGACATGGAACAGTAAAGAAATTAAATGTGTCTATATCATCTAATATTTGTAGGTCATATTCATCTATCTGAAACTAAATCACCCATAGCCTCAAGGTAATTTATTGTATTCATAAGCACTATACTACCACCTTTATCAGCTTCTTTAATTATCAGATTCTTCCGATTCTGCAGGTGTTTAAGTGCTGCAGTTCTTCTCTAGTTAAATTATATGTCTTTTTGTAATTATTAGTCATATATCTCTAATTTGTTTCTGACATACATCATTAAATACAGTGATTACTGGATCACTGCAGGGTATGGACGTGCTACTTCTCTTACATTCATTAGTTGTACTAGAACCCAGATTTGTATAAATATTTTTCAAATTTAAATTAGGTGTGAACAACATTGTCAGTCATTGCATTCACCACATTATCTGTACACATGGGAATAAATTTAAGACCCTTTGAAAGCAAGGAGAGTTCAGTTTCATTCAACTGCTAATCAGATAAACTTATCACACAGTTTCTTCTTATTGAGTCAGAGGGTAAGTGTGTAGAATCATTTTGTATAACATTATTCTTCAAAGATGTTCTCACATTTCTATTCATTGTGTATTGTTCAAAAATACCACCTATAGTAGTATAATTTGTTGGTCCTGTACTATTTGTCACATCAAATGAGTTATTCATAGCATAATTATCCTCATTGTCAAATAGTTGATTAATAACATGTGCATTAGTTAGCTCATTCTGCTCATCTCCAAAGACTACAGTATTATTTACAACTGAATCAGACAAGCTAGATATGGCAATGTTATTTTCATTAAGTTGACACCCAGATCTGCTCTGAGTTATAGCACAATGGCACAAAAATTACAGAACCAACTGATATTGCCAACATCCTGGCAGATAGGTTCAGTGCTAACTTTACCCCCCTCTCAACACCTAAATGGCCCATATCTATACAGGAAGAATGTAGAGTCCCTGTAATCACATCTATGCAGGTAAAAGCTGCACTCTCTAAAACCAAAAACACAGCATCCATGGGACCAGACAACATCCCGGACAGCATTTTACATGAACGTCAGAATGAATGGCTCTCCACCTAAGCACCATGTTCAATCATAGTCTCATGTCAGGCTTTGTCCCCACTGAATGGCACACAGCAACAGTTATCCAACTCCACAAAGGGGGAGCCACCACTGATCCTGGCAATTATAGCCCTATTAGCCTGACAAGCCTGGTTTGCAAGGCCATGGAACGTATCATCATTGAACTCATAAACAAAGACATTGTTAACCTCACTGAGACAGATGCCTAGTGTCAGAGGCATGGCCTCAAGCTCAATGCCAAAAAGTGCATTGTCATCTCCTTTGGTAAAAACTCTGTACCCATGAACTATCACATAAACATCGGTCTACTTAACGCTGAATGTGTGATAAGAGACCTTGGGATCCAGGTGGACAGTAGTCTCTCCTTTGATAATCACATCGCCACAGTAGTTAGGAAATCCTTCTATGTGGCAGACCTCATTACAAAAGGGTTTTCATCCAGGAAAAAAGAGGTCATCGTTCCCCTCTACTTGGCACTCATTAGACCCATTATAGAGTACAATGCCCCTTTTGGAATGTACCTCACAAGACATCTGCAGCAGCTGGAAAGGCCACAGAAGTACCTCACAAAGAGGATTACTGGCCTCAAACAGATGCACTACACTGACCATCTCAAAAAACTCCAGCTTTACTCTGTAGTATATCACCAACTTCAAGGAGATCTCTGTCTAATATATAAAGCTATGTTAAACCCAGAGCTGTTGGACATGCTACACCTAAAGAAATCCCAATCCCTCTGAGCTACACGCTCTAGTGACCTAAACCTTGTTACCACAATAAACAGGACATGCTGGAGGGATAGAATACTGTCCCAGAGACTTCCTATACTCTAGAACAAGCTACCCATCTATGTCAAGCAAAGTTCCTCATTAGCACTCTTCAAGAAAAATCTTGATGAGTGGATGGGAAATAGGAAATACACCTTGGGGATAACTTCTGTGGCTCTGCTCCACAAGGGCACAGGAAATTAACTTTCTTGGGTGGCGTAAGCCATGGAACCTTGTTGGCTAGGCTTACTTAGGCCCTTGGGCCAATAGCCTAGTACCTACATATGAACCTATGAACCTATGAAATATAGGTAGATGGGCCATTAGGGATATGGCAAGTGATGCATGCTGAGGAGCTAAAGAGGGTAATGCATTTAGCCAAGTGTTGGCAGGAGCAGAGCCAGGTGTTGGTTAGGTGTTCCCTAAGTATTTGCTTGAACTTGGATGTATTAGAGGTATTGAGTATATTCTGAGGCACAGAGTTCCAGGACATAACTATTTTACTGGAGTATAGGGAATCACCATAGCTATTGATGGATTTAGTTACTTTAAGTATGTGTTCATTGGAGGACCTTAATGATCAAAAACTGGAGTGGGGCTGGATTAAGTCCTTGAGAGTTGGGCAGTTGTCTGGGTTGTGGAAGGTGGAATGCCCTAGCATGAGTTGGTTAAGGGTGAGTAGGTTAGGGAATTCCAATCATTTTAATTGCTGTAGCATTGTGCCCTGGTGAGATCAAGAGGGAAGGTTAGAGGAAAATCTGGCTATTTTATTATAGCAGGACTCCAGTTTGTTTAAGTTTGTTTTTCTTAGATTTCCTAGTATTGGCGAGGCATATAGGAGGGCTGAGAGTAGATGTGTTCAGAAAATGGATTGTCCAATACTATCTGTTAGGTAGGGCTTAATTCTATAAAGTGACCCTAACGTGATATGGACTTTTTTGATAGCTACTGCTAAGTGTTTGTCAAATTTAAGATTGTTGTCAATTGTAACTTCAAGTAGTTTAGTAAATTCGACTGGTTCAATTCTTGTTTTGTTTGATGAGTAGATGATGAAGGGGGAAGCTGAAGAGGTTTTTGCCACTGGTGAAAAGCATAAGCTTTTTTTTTGTTTGGGACAAGTACAATTTGGGAGTCTGAGAGGTATTTTTCTATGTCTAGGAATGATTATTGGGTTTTTTGCAGGAGTTCTGATAGAGATGGGGCACAGCAAATGAGGGAGGAGTAGTCTGCATATTGAATTATAGATGCATGTCGTGTAGCTGTGCAGAATTTATTTGTGAAAATGGTAAATAGCAAAGTACCAAGAATTGAGCCATGGGGTGTACCCACTGAGACAGATAATAGTGAAGAGAGTTCATGTTGCCACTTACTGCCTGTTGAAGATCAATAAGTAACCGGCAAACCAGGAGAGGGCAGATTGATATAAATTTAGGGAGGCTAGCTCACTGAGACGTTTTTGATGAGATATTGTGTCGGAAGCCTGGTTAACTGAGTTAATAAAACTGATCAGGGTTGTTGTTGTTCTATGTTTTGGCCAAAAGCCATGTTGGGATTTGAATAGGAGGTTGTTGGTTAGGAAATGGTGAAGTAGTTGTGTATATCTGCATTTTTTAAGAATCTTAGCAATGGGTGGGAGGATAGTGATAGGCCTATAATTTGTGAATTCAGTGGACATACCACCTTTGTGTGGAGGGATGATATAGGAGACTTTCCAGAGTTTGGGATTTATTTTTCTGTTATAGTCCTGTAGATCAGGATGGATATAGGGTAGCAGATGGTTTCTGTAGCTAGCCTGGGGAATTCGTTTGTGAGTTGATCAACAGTGAGGGAAGAGGTTTAATATGAGGTGCCATAGGCATGTAGGACATCTTGAATATATTGCTCCTTGTGTGTCGGTAACTGATGAGGAATCCATGGGTGGTTATTAAGGTTCCCTATTTAATCAGCGAACGGTTAAAATAGCGAACGCTGTTTAATCGAACCTTTTTAATCGAAATGGCAAAATCCCAAATGCATGGAACAGTGATTTTTTTTCCCAGAGGAAAAAAATCACTGGGCAGTTTTTTGGGGCTTTGCCATTTCCACCCCTGTGGTGCGATCTCGCAGCTGGTATATTTAAGTAGGGGGGTGGGGGGTGAAGCCCCCACTTTATTTTGTGTTTGGGGGGGTTTGTTTGTTTGTTTGTTTTACAGAGCTTTCCCTGGGAAAAAATCGCTGTTTCATGTGCTTGGCATTTTGCCATTTTGATATTTTAGGGTTGATTATACAGCATTCGCTATTTTAAGTGTTCGCTGTTATAATATAGACCTGTTATTAAGATGACCCTTTTTTGAATATTTTGTGTAATGACAGTACTGGTAATCTCCAAGCCTGTTCTGTTGCACATTTTGGAAAAAAATAATATGTCTAATATGTTTGAATCTGGCAAAATTGACTGATTTAATAACCACATGTAGCATTTGTTTTGGTGGAAACCTACCACCATGGCAATCGATGGTGCTAAAAAGATAGCAGACTAGAATCATTCATGCAGTGGTGTCTCCAAGAAGACAGGATTGGAAGGAAACTAACTATGAAATCTTCCCCATCATCCACCTATATGACTACTGAATGTGCATTACTTATACAGATGTTGAAAAGAAAAACACAGTCAAAATTAACCAGAAAAAAAAAACAAATGTAATCTAAACTGGTAATGAGAATTTAAAGCTTATTTCTGCAGTGAACTTGATTAATTTAACCTTGTTTTCTTTCAAAAAGAGGAAAACAAAATTCTAGATTTCTACTGAGATGTCTAGAAAAAAAGAAGAGGAAACATAACAAGTATCAGGAAGAAGTAGCTGCAGAATTTCTTGACAAAATGACTATGCTATTAGAGGCACATCTGTCATCACTGCAGGCAATTTAACACATAGAAAAAGAAACATAAAACATGCATGTGAAAGTGAACAAATTAAATGTTTTGACAATCATGATGACCAAATTTCAGCAACCTGCCAGTTTCAGCTCCAGCATTAAAACAGCAATATATCAAAACAATACTAGATGAGAATAAGGAACATTGTCATCTGGATATGAGAGTAACTGATATGCATCTATATGCACAGGAGTCAGAACTTCAAATCTAACTTCTGGAATGTAGCCACAAACTGCAAAAACAAAGCACTCTTTGCTAAATGAGTTACACCCCCCCCCATACACACACACACACACACAGATATGTGTGTGTGTGTGTGTGTGTGTGTGTGTGTGTGTGTGTGTGTGTGTGTGTGTGTGTGTGTGTGAGTGTGTGTGTGTGTGTGTGTGTGTGTGTGTGTATGTGTGTATACGTGTGTGTGTGTGTGTGTGTGTGTGTGTGTGTGTGTGTGTGTGTATATATATATATATATATATATATATATATATATATATATATATATATATATATATATATATATATATATATGTATATATATTCAGATCCTCTTCCACCAGGGATAAACTGAAAAGGGATTCTCAAGGTATACCATCCACTTCCAGGATGGGGACATCCACTCTCCCTACACCTAAACCATTAATTGTGATCAGATCACCTGATTTATAGTCAAGGGTTTATCACTCTATGTGAGGCAATTTCAGGAATTTCATAGAGTCTATATCCCAGACCTCTGAAAATTAGATAAAAACATGCTTCTGTGCATTGAACATGCACACTGATCATTAATAATAAAGCTTGGGCATTGAAACTGTGTACAATATTGGCACACTTTCATTCATTCAACTGGAAATAATTGTTTGTCATTGCCATGGGGGCTGCCTCAGACAAAAAAATATTTAGGAAGAGCTTTCTACTGGACAGCAGCCTTTCCAAGATAAGTGTAGATTTAAAAAAATCTGGTGTTATATGGTCTCTGCTCAGAGACAAAAATATAAAATTTACCACTCTGTCCAGCATGTGTCAAACGTATCCTCCCACAAGGGCTAAAGACTTTCAACAGCCCCAGATTTGCTGTGGACTTCCTGCCTCATAAATGTCTACAGAATGAGATAAAAAATTGGGACATCAGTCAGTGAGGCATATGGCAACAGCATATCTAGCTGTGCCAGTCCAGGCGTGGTGCCATGATTCAAAATGGCATTGATCAGATAGACCTAGCAGTGACAGTGATTTTGTTTGAATCAAACTATACAACATGAGGGCTAGGAAACCTTTTTCTTGACTTCAAAACTGGATGCGCTGTTTTTTATGAACATTATGTTTTCTGTAGTAAGTAACTTATAGATTGAATGCCATTTAATCATTTAACTTTCTGTTTCTGAACTGTGAGGTGGAAATCAGTCATTGACTGTTTTATTCATTTATTTATTTATTTGCTTCTCTTTATACACTGGATTAGAGTACTGATCAAAGCATATCAGTTTTACACCCTGCCTTGTTATCAGGGTACAATAAATAAGTGCATAGTGTGAAAACAAAAAAAACACAATGTACAAACATCAATACACAGGACAAAACGGATAAAATGGTAGACATGTTATATACAAATGAAGGAAAAGAAACAGAACAAATTCAACATTAATACAGAGGATGTGGATATCATGTTAAACATTAGTATAAAGGGTATGCACAAAACTGTGGTGTTAGCTAAGCAACTGTAGCAGAAAAAGAACACACCCAAAAAAGGAGGAAGGTTCTATTTACATACATTCAAATGTGTTATGTCCAGAGGCGACTTTAGTGTGATAAGAAGAATGGACAAGCAAATAAGTAATGGAGTTCAAATGATATGATCAGCAGTCTAAACTTGAAATATGGGAAGAGCTCCTTAAAGTGTGTCATACCACCCAGCTGTACACATTTTCCCAGAATGTCCAGATTTGTGCCTCATATTTTGATTTATTTCTCATGCATTTCTGGCTTTCTGTCAAATCACTGCAAAATCAATAAAGATTGAAGTAAGAAAATAATGACAGACATTTGAGTTTCAGACTCCACACCCTTCAGAAAATTGATGCTAATGTAAAACATAACAACTTTCTAAGTTTGTAAAAGCAATATTTAAAAAATGACCCTATTTTGGAGTCTTTGTCTCCCCTTTATTTATGGCCCTGTCTCAATTTCTTGTTCTAAGAGGTTGAAAGCTATGATTGTGGTGGAAGAGATTGTCAGAGCTTGGGGGTAGAATAGAGAAACCGTCATCAGTACAGTGAAGTTTTGTTCAAGATGTTTAAAGTACTGGGCCTAAGACTGGTTTCTGAGAGTATAAATACGGATGTTGGGAATAAGTTTAGTGAAAAAGAGGAGAGGCTGGGAGTATCCTGTTGCAGTCGTATAAACAGTAGTGTGCAAAATGGAAGAACGGCTACTAGCTTTATGGACAGCCAGTTAGTTTTCTGGATAGATAGACAGTGGCATTATTATCTAGGGGATTTGTCTATGAAGAGTCAGGATTTTGTTGGAAATTGATTGGTGGGTTAAATGCTTTTTCTTAGAACCTGTTGTAATCAATGGTAGGCTATATTTAATCTGGTCAAATATAATGCCCCTGCCTATAGCTGATCTGGCAGGTAATGACAGGAACCCCAGACAGAAGATACATTATTTTAGACCTGTTTTTTTCAGTGTGAGCCTGAAAGTTTAGTGGTTTGACCTAAACAGATGCTGAGGTATCTAAAGGTAGTTGTAGCTTCTATGCTATAATTAGACTGGTCTTTGATTTTGAGGGAGGTAGGGAATTCATACAGTTTATGGTGAGCTCCAAACATCATAGTTTTACATTTGTTGGGGACTAAGCCGAAGTTGCTTAGAACTAAACACAATGTTGAGAGACAGAAGATCAGATTGAAGTAGGTTTTGTATGTCTTTGTGATTGGGGGCTTGATCTATATAAGGCCCTCCTATCAGTGTAATAGAATCTTGCAGACTGGGTAGGTCAAATGGAACTTTATTAATAAAGACACAGAAAAGTAATGAGGCAAGTATTGATCCCTGTTGAATACCAGATTAAATGAGGACCTCTGAGGTAAAAGAGAAGATGATTTGTACCATAAAAGATCTATCAGTGAGAAAGATGCTTGAACCATGCTGTAGCCTGTGGGCTAATGCCAAAGTCAGCAAGGTAGGAGAAAAGTATTGGGTGACTAGCAAGATCATAGGCCCAAATGAGACCAATGAAAAGGACATCAGTCAGGTTACCTTTATCCATATTTTGTAAAATGCTGTCAGTAAGTGTCCTAAGTACTCTTCCCTGACCAGAAACCATGCTGTTTACTTAAGAGTAGGTTGTATAGCTTTAGGTAGGAAGTGAAGAATTTTCCTTGGAGTTGTAAGATGGAAATTTATCAGAAGTATACTGCTGTGGTGGGTTTTGCTCCCTTGGAGAAAGGTCTGACTAGGATTAACTTCTTTAAGGTGAATACGACATTTGAAATAAGAAGATGTTGTAAATTTGGAGTAGTGGCATGGCTACATATTCCTTGCATTGGTAGGTAAACCATGGAAAGAGGTTATAAAAGCCAGTCAGAGAGACAATTGGATTGTTCAAGAAGTTTATCCATGTCTTTGGTTTTCATTTGTCTGAAGTAAAAGGGTGGTAGGTAGATGGGTGAGGTGCTTTAAGGGGGTGGAATAGTAGTTGGAAGTTGGTAATAGAATTTGAATTCTTTAAGAAAATCAGAGTGTAAGGTGGGTTTGTTGACAAAGAATAGTCTCTGTGTGAGGAAGACTGTTGTGGGTATTGCAACCTATAAGAAGGCTGACTTCATCCGAAAAGCATTTTAGATAGTGCATGTTTACATGTATGGCATTTGGATTTATGTCTTCTGATGGCTTGTTTAGCAATATTGCATAACATAGTGAATTTCGGGGGTAATACTGTATATATCATGTAGATGATTATGTATTTGTAGCTAGTAAGTGTATTGTCAGTGGTAGTTTGTTTCATGTTTATATATGAGATGAAAATAGGCAATTAGCTGATCAAATTGGTTTTGCCCCTGCCAGTTATCTATGGAATTAAAAGACTTATAAACAGCAATAATAGCACAACTGTTATATATATATCTAGTTAACAAATCAAGTAAACTCTTTTAAAAAGAAGAGAAACATCCCTTAATAAATTATTTTTATCTGTTAAAGTATTCAACTGTTTTACCTAGGAGATAAATTGCAGAAGAATACTGCTTCTGTGGCTCAGCTTGTAAATTAAGTACTTTGCAGAGTGTAAATGAAGAGGGTTGAGGGTTTAATACCCCTCAGGGTTGAATGCTCTTTGTTGTCTACTGGTGGCACAGAGGAATAATACTCTACTAAAGATCTGTGTGCAAGTGTCAAAGGTACAGGGCTTGAATCTTTAGCCTGGCAGTTAGTGCAGAGGACTGAAGGTATGAGCTGTTAACAAGCTGTTTCCTCTGGTACAGGGTTTGATTCCCTCAGCTTGCATTTGCCTGTTGTGTGACCTTGAGAAAGTCATTTATTCAGGCAGTGATTTCAGGCAATTGGAATTTGGGTTAGACTCCTTAATGGTTTCCTGGTCTACATGCCTAGTAACCATCTATGAACTTGTAACATCAATAAAGGACCACCGGCAGTGTTAAACTCATGCCAGCATTACTCTGCACTGGATGCAGTGAGTGTTATGGGATAGAGGAAATTCCAGAGCATTTCTAAGCAGTTATTCTTTTCTTTTGGATGACATCTGCCAGGAGTGAGTTCGAAGTAGTAGAAGACATTTTTGAAAATACATGTTCCCAAACTACTATACAAAAAGAGGGTTAGCTAAGAAAAATAGAAACTCCATCATGTGAATCAAGGGAAGGAGTGATAGTGCTTATTACAGAGATAGGGTGGTAGCCTGAGAAACTAAAAAAATGAATGAGCTAGGAAGCAGGCAACGTCCATCAACAAAATGTAACCAGTTAGGATGAGACTGGCGGTCAGGGGACTGGGTACTCATTCCTATCCAGACTGATGGTGGTGATGGTGGTAGGAGTTAAAGTTTAGATCATGAGCTTACTGATCTCAATGCTAAAAATGTAATGCTTATTTGAGGCAATATACAGGTGTCACATATGAGAGGGAGTTTCATCACACATTCCTATAATAAACTTGGTAGTCAGACCACATAACACAGCAGTATTGGTTATGATAAGAACATACAAGGCCAAAGAAATGTAAATGGGAAGAAAACTGTGGAAGAAAATCTAGGAGAAAAGTAGGAGAATAGAACATTCTATAATGGAACAATAAGTCTCATAGATGAAGATAGAAAGAAAGGGATTTGGCTGTGTAGGGATGATCCCACTGTTACGTAGGTGTACATATGCAACAAAAACACACTTTCATGTTCAACTGCATCTCACTCATCCAATCCAGTGTAGCACTTAGAATGGAGGTTATGCTCTCTCTAACCCAGGTGATGACCATACTGTAGGATAACATTATGAAATTATGAATTCATCGTTTTCTCAAAATGTTTTAGGGCTTCTGCCTTCCACTGCAACTGGTAGGCTTTGTGGTATGACCTGTGTAGGTCAATAGGTTGTTACTAGGCAACTAGGTGAAAGACCCATTAAGCATTTTAAAGCCTACCCACTTAAATTCCGCTGATGCAAACCTACCACTGGTATTGCCTCTTCACAGGATAATTTCATAGCTGTGGATACCTAAAATGCATGAGAGAAGCAGTTAGCCCATATGCACCCCTCTACACCTCCAGATGATGAGGACACAATGATTAAAAGCTAGGTAAGCTTAATAATGAATGCAAAGTCAGAAACCAGTGCCCCTTTTATTCCAAGCCTGCCTTTCAGCACAGTGTGAAGTATAAAATATTTCAAATCTACCTAATTTGTTATATCTGATTAAATGAATGTCTGACTGTGTCTTTTCCTCCAAAAGGAATTGAAGTAACATACAATTCAGGGTCAGACAGATTGCCACCTTATGTTGACAAAATCTATATGCACAGACTTAAAGATGCAATTGAATGTTTTCCATTTGTAAAGCTGCTGGACATTTTAAATATTTTTCTTATGAATAACTGTTCAAAAGTTGAAGGGGAAACATTTTCCCACAGTTCAAACTGAATCAATGTGTTTATCAAGAAGATCTTCTAATCTTCAGAGTGTCAGCCCCTATAAATAAATTGCCCATTAGGGCTTTAAAGGCAGTATTTACCAGATAAGATTGTGCTTGTTTACACTCCTGTTTTCAGCATTAGATGTGTGGGTTTTAAATGCACAGTTCTGTAAAATGAGATTTCCTATCCTTCTCAGGAACTCTTTCTTCTTTCACTGTTTATTTCAATAATTTCCTGGCAAATAGCCTCTGTGTAATTAACGTTTCTTGATCTCATTTATGGTTTTCCTGCCCATGCTTCCTGCGACTACATTTGCTCATCACAGGCAGTTATATTGAGAACGTTAAAATACTACAGCTCTTTATAGAACGACATAGTTGGGGGGGGGGGTAGAGCAGAAAAAAAGGCAGGAAGTAACTCAGACTGCATGTTTCTTTATTCCAGTGAAGGTTTTACCAGGTCATTTTTCATTTTGCTCTTGTACTCCAGTCGTGCTAGCTGATTAGATAACCGTGTCACATGTGTCTGTTTTCATGACTTGAGAGGAGCATACCATTTACCTTAGCAAAACATGTTTAAAAGTATGAGGCCCTTATGAGTCATTTGACATTTAAAGAAATTGCACTGCCATCTTGCAAACTGCTATATTTTGGATTGCACTAAAGCAGTGTCAGCAGTGTTTCTTGTCCACAAAAACCATGCTGAGTTTTTGCAGTGAGACAGAAGGTGATGAAAACCTAAGCTCACATTTTTTTCTTTTGCAGCCATCTGTAGTTCAGGTAGTTTATGGATGACTACTGAGTTAACTTCACAGTGGGCCAGATTCTATAAACTTTGTCAAACTTGGCGCAAGATTTGCGGACAGCCAAGTAATGTGCAAATGTACCTCAGTCTGTGGAAAATGCCTCAACGCAAGGCAGACCTACCCAGTGACATCTGTGCAGCCACAACCAGTCATGTTAAATGTGTAGTCAAGGAAAACTCATCCATAAAATAATATATGTATGTGTATTACGAATGCACATCTATGGTAAGTATACAGGTCCAACGTAACTTTCAGTACTAAATATAGACAAATATGCATTAGTTATTATGTCTGAAAAGTGACAAATATCTACAAACAATTACAGATGTCATTGCAATACTTACACAAACATATAGAAATATGTCCATCACAATTTGTGGAATCTGACTTTTTCTGTAAATGTTCTAATAAAGAATTAATTAAGGAGAAGGACAATCACAGCCACATCACCATGGCTAACAGTAGCTAACAATGGGTATGGGACACATGTGGGGAACCCAAGTAATGCACTCACCCAAGGAAATAGGGTGATAAAAAAGCAGCTATGGGGCGAGGGTGTAGAAGAGAGACACACAACAGATATGATAAAATAGGAAGGTCAGAGGAAGAGGCAGAGGAACATGAGCAATTTTGTTTTGGTGGGAATAGGCCCCATTTTTTTTTTTTTTTTGAGAATTGAAGGAGTGAAAAATACACAGAAAGAGGAGGTGGGCAAAAGAGCATGCACAGATAAATAACAGAAATCACAAAACATGATGAACAAAGGCTGGTAATACACACAAAGGATAGGTAAAGTACACAAACAGCACACATACAAACTATACAACACACATGAAGAAAAACGACAATCAAGGTAAGGATGCATACATGGTGCAATGCTAGCAGTGCAATAATACATATGCACCCATGCACAAATCAATGCTGAAATGTTGCAAACTGTGTGACAGTCATACTACGATGAGTATGAATGATGGTAAGTGTGTGTCAGAGAACACTAAACAGGGAGTGTTGCTATCACAGTGCACAGTAGATATCAAATATAATCATCAACTAGGCTGTCATCAGTGCAAGTGTAAGCCAAACAACAGCAAGGATGATCAAATCCAGGCAAGGAAATGCAGGAGCAGGCAAGTGGAGGACAGACTAAATCTTCAACCCTGCATGCAAAAGGCAAACAACTAAGCACAGTGTCAGACAACAATAACACAGCAAAAGATTAATGAGGCTGTATAATAAGTCAAAGACACATTCCATACCAGAGGCAACACAGATAGGTGCTCAGGTATACAATACAGATATGAGAAATAGGTTCATAGGTTCATAGGTTCATACTAGGCTATCTGCCCTAGGGCATTTATAAGCCTAGCCAGAGTGTGTTCGGCTTTCACCACCCATTTTAAATTAATTTTGCTATGCCCTTTTTCGAGGTTAGTATACTGTGCCTCTGTCTAACAGTGACACAGAAGTGATACCCGGGGTAAACCTATGATCTCCCATCCACTCATCAAAATTCCTCTTGAAGAGAGTCAATGAGGGACTCTACCTTACCTGGACTGGGATTTTATTCCAAAGTGAAGGGAGCCTCTGGGTTATGAATCTGTCCCTCCAGCATGTCCTATTTATTTCAGTGCTGAGGTTCAAGTCTCTCAAGCACGTAGCTTGATGGGATTTGGATTTTCTGAGCTGCAGCATGTCCATTAATTCCAGGTTGGACATAGCTTTATACGTCAGGCACAGATCGCCTCTGAGCAGGCGGTATGCCACTGAGTAGAGCTGGAGTTTCTTTAACTGGGCAGCATATGGCATCTGTTTGAGCCCTTTGATCCTCTTGGTGAGGTACCTTTGGGGTCTTTCCAGTTGCTGCAGGTGTCTGGTAAGGTACATCCCAAAAGGGGCATTGTACTCAATTATGGGCCTGATGAGGGATGAGTAAAGAGGCATGATGACCTCCCCTGATCTAGATGTGAATCCCTTCATGATTAGGTGGGCTATATAAAATGTTTTTCTAACCACTTTGGCCACGTGGTTGTCAAATGAGAGATTGTTATCAACTTGGGTCCCCAGGTCCCTAATTACTTCTTCTGTACTTAATGGATTACCACCTATGTGGTAATTTGTGGGCACTTTGTTTTGCCAAAGGGGATGACTATACACTTTTGGCGCTTAGCTTGAGGCCATGGCTCTGGCACCAGTTGTCTGTTTCTATGAGGCCCTTTTGGAGGATGCTTGTGTCGGCTGGAGAGTCGATTATGGTGCCCAGTTTGCAGTCATCTGCGAACTTGGTCAGCCAAAGTCCTTCCATGTTGGCCTGTACCTCCGAGAAATATATACCGAACAAGAGAGGTCCCAGGACTGAGCCTTGTGGGATGCCACTTGTAACTGGTTTGGAGTCTGACATGGCTCCAGCAATTCTAACCATGTGGGTTCTGTCCTTGAGCCAGTTTGCAATCCATCTAGTGACATAGGGGTTTATATTTAAGCTGGTGAGCTTATCTATAATGGCCGAGTGGGTATTGTATCAAGGCTTTGCGAGGTCAAGGTAGGCTGTGTGGACCACCTTCCCTCGCCAATGGCCTTGGTGACTGTTTCAAAGAAATCGACCAGGTTTAAGAGGCAGGATCTGCCCTTAACAAAGCCGAACTGGGTAGGATCCAGTGTCTGTAGGTCCCCAATATCTTTATTTATGAGGTCCATGATGATCCTTTCCATAGCTTTGCAGACCAAGCTAGTCAGGCTTATGGGGCGATAGTTTCCAGGATTCGTTGAGGCACCACCTTTGTGGAGAGGGACCACTGTTGCTGCACGCCACTCTTTGGGTACATATCCTGTAGTAAGGCTGAGATTGAACAGTAGTTTTATGTTTGGGTTTAGCTCTTCTTAGAGTTCATGTAGGACGCAGCCCAGGACACCGTCTGGTCCCATTGATGCTGTGTTTTTTGCTTTGGAGAGGGCGGCTCTTACCTAAGCATCTGAGATATCAGGGGGGCAGCACTTTGCTGGGATAGATATTCGCTCTTTTGGGGGGGGGGTGGAACCTGTCAGCTAGGATGTTGGCAATGTCTGTGGGTTCGGTGTATTTTTTGTCATTTTGGACTAATTCTGAGCATATCTGGGAATTCCCACCCAGGTTCCTAACATAACTAAAGAAAGCCTTGTGATTATCCTTAGTGTCCTGTGCAATTTTTCTCTTGAAGCTGGCTTTAGACGATTTTATGAGTGCCCGTAGTTTTTTGCTAATACTGATCAGAGATGCCTTCCCTTTTTGGGATTTTGCTCTATCATGTAGTAGCTTCCTCCTTCTGTTGTATAGTTTGTTTATGGCTGGGGTCTACCAGACAGGACGTCTGCTTTTGGAGGATTGGGTCTTGGTTTTATTTGGGATTGCATGATCCATGCATTCCTGAAGGTGTTCATAGAATGCGTTTATAAAGGATTCTGCGGTCTGGGCCGTATTCTCCACAGGCCCGGGGGCTTTAAAGGATTCCACCTCGGTTTTGAGGAGTGTGAAATTTGCTTTAGAGAATTTTTTCACTGTGGTTTTCTGTGCAGGGGGTGGGGTCAGTGTGAATATCCAGTGAGATTAGTTTATGGTCTGATCTTACTAGTGAGGGATACACTTCTGGTCTGGAGCATAGAGTCCCCATGTTGGTGATGATCAGGTCCAGTATGTTTTCCCCTGTTGTGGGAGTGGTAACAAGTTGTTCCATAGCATTTGAGTTTATAAATTCTAGGAACCTTTGGGCTAGGGTGTTGGAGCTAGAGTAATGCTCCCAGTCTATGTTTGGGTAGTTGAAGTCACCCAATATAATGGTGTTTGGAGAGACCTTCATATTTTCCAGTGCTCTCAGGAAGGCCGAGTGGGGTTCCTGGGTTTGGGAGGGTGGTCTGTAGCAGGCTATAAACTGGAAGGCAGTTTTACCCACTGTTAGTTGCACATGGATAGTCTCTGATGCTTCGTGCTGTGCCACCAACCTTGAGGTGTGGGGATCTTTGACGAATATTGATACTCCCCCTCCTTTTGTGGTTTGGTCCAAGTTTTGGGGCTGAAAAGCATGGTATGAGGTATAGCCTGATAGTGCTGGGGTGCTCTATGGAGCCTTGAACCAGGTTTCTGTTACTGCACAGATATCAATGTTCTCCATGCTAAGGAGAGTTTCGAGTGCGTGCATATTGAGGTTTAGACTTCTGGCGTTGAGTAGCATTACTCTTAGTTTCTTATCCCTTGTGATACCTATGGCGGTGGGTTTGTCTTTTGAGCCTTGCCTAAAAAGGCACTATGGGGGTAGCAAGAGTCTTTGCCAATATCTGAAAGCCCAGGGGTGACAGGTGCAAGCCGTCCCTAGCGAAGCATCGTGGCTTGTCGAGCATGTCATCCCAGGCTGACAGACATTGATCCCTTTGAATGACACCAATACTTAAGCCAATTGTTGAAATTGATCATCTTGTCTTCATATTGTGGCATCATTCTTGGTGAGGGTAAGATGCTACTCAAGGTCAGGGTCATACCGGCCTGGGCTACATGCTCAGAGAGCTCCTCTATGTCTCTTTTCATGTAGTCCAGGGAGGTACATCTCAGATCATTCACACCAGCATGGACAATGACTGAGTCATATTTGTACTTGCCTTGGAGTGACCTGAGTGCGTGTGTTATGTGGCGGATCCTAACGCCCGACAGGCAGCTCACTGTGACCTTCTCCTTGTTCAGCCTGGTGAGTGGGACGTCAGTGTGCCTGACGATAGAGTCACCTATTACAAGTGTATCAGTTGTGTTGTTTAGCCTTAAGGGATGTGACTGTTTGGCACACTGGCTTTGTGAGCTATGTGTTGCACGTGTTTTGTTTTGCGGTAGCGGTTGCTTGGGTGTCTGCTTTGGAGGTCTCTGCTGCTTAGGCATATTTTTATTTAGAGCCTCCGAGTATGTTTTTGTGTGTTAATGTGTTTGGTTTGCTGTCATGGTAGGTCTATGTGAGACTGGAATTGTAGTGAGTGTGGTTTCCTTCTCCTCCTGACTGGTTACGCCAGTACTGAGTTGAGAGAGCTTAGCCTCCCATTTGGCTATATGGTTGCATCTCTCACATGTGCTGGAATTTGTTGAGAGGAGGAGAGGGTTGTCTGTGTACATGAGGCAGTTGTAACATTGCCTCAAGATTCCCAGATTCACCAGCTGGACCGGAGAGGAGATTGACAATTGACCTTTGGACATGCTAGAATAGTATTGGGAATTCCTTTATAATTGAAAAAAAGGGCCAATGGGGAACAAGGTACTCAAGGGGAGTTTGTGAGGGTGTAGTGCTTTTAATTTTTTAGTGCTGACTTAGTGAGCAAGTGCCAGGTAACTTAAATGCAATGTGTTACAGGTAACTTAAATGCAAAAATGACAAACAGTAACTTTCCTTCAAGTGAAACAAGGAAATAAGTACAGTAAGCAATGCAGTTATCACTAGGGATCCACAGAAGCACTGAAAAGCCATGTTTTAGGTTGAATTAGTGTTTCAGGGAAATAACAAGCAAACAAACAACAAGCATACAAACAAAGCTAGATTCAGCAAGCCTGGATCCAGTCTATGCTACAGCAAACAAGGTGTACCAATTTCAGTAAGAAACAGTTCAAATATGCAGGCACTATAAGCCTTTAACCAGAAAAATGCAATGACGTTACATAAACCACACAGAAAGAAGGGTCAAGACACATACCCACACCAATGACATGGAATATGAAGTAAATGGTGATAATATATGACTAATGAAAGCTAAGGAATGCAAACCTGTGCAAACGCTGGGTAGTGCACAACGCACAAGTACAATCTAAACACTGATGGAATCTACTCAGTTGCGATCATATTGTGTGCATATGTCTTGCATGTGTATGATACCTATCATGGTTACACAAGGTCATATTGTACAAGTACACCTACATTACAATGATGATACGTTACATGAAGGTATACATATACATATACATGTAGGATTTATCTGTGAAACTTGTAGGCCAAAGCTATAAAGAAGAAGGGAGATGGACAACATAGACACACATCATTGAGGAAATGCCTGCTAGCAAAAGTAGGCATTGAATAAAACAGAAAACTATAGCTAAGGAGACATAGTTTGCGTACATGTGTCCACAACACAAGATGGACTGCAAATCCTCTCTAGGTATAGTGAAGCAAATGGAAAATGTCAGACACATGCATTGTGCATTTTGGATATCTAATAAAACAAGGCCTATTATGTGTTGATTATATTATGGCCATACATATGTGCATTCATGTAAATCAGTGAATATGTATTATAAATGCATATACACAGATATATATCCTAACCTGTATGTGTGCATGTATATCTATATCTATCTATCTATCTATATATATATATATATATATATATATATATATATATATATATATATATTATATATATGGGTCTACTTTCATTAATCGAATTTACGGTTCACTGAACCGCAAATAACAGACACCACTCACCTGAAACCTCATTATTATGAAAAAAAACCCACATTTATTGATAAGCTATGCACATAATTGCATATGCCAGTTAAAATAAATATTTAGTATGTATGTATATATATATATATATATATATATATATATATATATATATATATATATATATATATATATATATATATATATATATATATATATATATATATATATATATATATGCAGAAATAATGTATTTTGTGCGACACTGCACAATGTGTTGCTAAGACATGTCTGTTACAAAACATGACAGCAGTCAAATCATATGCTTATGTATAGTATGACAAACTGGAGATTACATACTGCCCACTGAATGCTACAGAAGCATTATGAAAGTCCTGGGAGGGAGGTTACTTTCACAATAGTGATATGTTTGTGGATGTAAGACACATGGCAAGTCATCCTATATTTCCACATCTACTGCTTGACAATATGTCACATGACACAATCAGCCTTTAAGGCAGACATATAAAACATCTATTTATTACTGTAATGTCAGATGTGTACCAACATAACTGTAACGAGATTATATGACATGCAACTAACAACATCAAAACATATGCAACAGGACATGTGTAATATTTGCCCATATTACATCTCAGTACAGTAAATTTGTTCTGACATCATAACAGTCACCAGATTTGGCCCATAAAGTTTATTTATATGTTGTATAACAAAAGACACAAATATATAATAATAACAAACCCAATGCCATGATTATGCAACATTCTAAATGTCATAATGTTCATATATTGATGACATAAATAGAAGGCTACGAATGGGTCACAGTGGCCATCATACGTCTTCATTACATTACTCTGGTACATTACATGGCATGCAGTACTCAGTTTATCAGGCATACTTCTGTTGTTATGTATATATTTTCTGATGTGCCAACTTTCAGTATGCATGGAAACACATGTGCACAGCACATAGACATATATATCAGCAAGTTTCAAGACGAGTATGCAGTTCCACTCTAGCATGCAACACTGACATGGGACTTATTTTCCAAAAGACTTGGCCCAGTGTAAGTTAACATTGGTACTAACAGCAAATCTTTGGGAGTGCAACATCTGTTTTAGACTGTCAGGATGCAACCAATGATGTTGTAGGGACCCACAGAGGTGGTGTTCTTGGCCTTAGTGAGTGCTGCTAACAGCTTGTCCCTGATGATAGCTGGGAAGTGTTGAAGGTAATTTCAACTGGTGGACCTTGGGAGGGGGGACAGGGGTTGAAGTTTGAGCTGAATTTGTCAGCTAGTAGATTTGCTATGAAACCATGATCGGTGAAGGTGGTACCATTCACCACTAGTTCAGCACACTGCTGTGTGTTACCTCTAAGGTTCTGGACAACTGAAGGCCTTCTGATTGTCCATAGCCTGTGAGGCTTTCCAGTCCTTGTAGCTGGCCTTTTGCAACTTAATTAGATATCTTAGTTTCTTGTTTAGTTGATAAGAGTGCACTTGTGTCTAAGGGAGTTGCTCTTCCTGATTTTGGCAATGAGTTTCTTCTTTTATTATATACCCTGTTTAGGCGAGGATTCTATCAGTGTTTTTTTTTTTTTTTTTTTTAGTGCTTGTTTTAGGTTTACTTCTGGTAGATACAGTAGCCTGTATGCAGCCATTCACAAGTTTGTATAGGGACTATGTGAATAATTCTGCATAGGTAGTTGTCTCAGGGTTTTGGGGGAACTTGAATTTTGACAAACTGTCACTTAATAGGATGTAGTTTGCCTCTGAATATTTCTTAACTGTTAACTGTTACTGGTTTATATGGATTTTCTGAGTTGAATTTTACTTCAAAAGAGACAGCTTTGTGATCTGACCTCACTAGTAAGGACATGGCATTTAGGGGGGGTTCAATGTTCACCCATTTTGGTGAGTACCAGATCCAGGATGTTTGAGCCTCATGTTGGAGCATGCACCATCTGTTCCAGGGTGTTTCACTAATAAAGTCCATGAAACATTTTGTCTGTGAGTTTGAGGCAGTGTACATTTCCCAGTCTATAGAGGAGTAGTTAAAGTCATCATTGAATAGGGTGTTTGGTTGGATGATGAATGCCTGCAATAGATTTCAGTAATATTTGTGAGAATCTAAGATTAGAGATGGTAACCTGTAGCTAGTCTTGGTATGGAAAGGGATCATATCTGTGGTGATCTGGAAATGGATGAGCTGCATGGTATCATCCCATTTAACCCACTTGGAGGTATGTTTGTTGCTAAAGTAGATTTGAGACACCACCCCTTTTGGCTCCAGTCTGCTGTTGTTGGTGTAAATGTGTGGAAGGTACTGCAGCCTTGCACTTCCACGGTTTTAAAGCAAGTCACAGTCACAACAAAGACATTGACATTCTACAGAGTGAGGAGGACTTGAAGAATATGGAGTGTTTTATTTAGGTTCCGAATCTTGAGTAGTAACACCTTAAGGTTGCGTGTAGACTCTTTCACTGTGTTGGTAGTTTTGCCTTTATGGCATTGCCTAAAAAGGCTCTAAGGGGGTAAAGAAACTTTTACCCAATACCTGAAAGCTTAGGAAGGCCAGGTACAGCCCATTACTGGCAAAGCAATGTGGTCTTTTGACCATTTCCTCCCATGCCTACAGATATTGGATCCCCCTAGAGTGACACCAGAAACTAAGACAGTTATTAAAATCAATTAGTTTATGTTCATACTGTTGCAATATCCTTGGCGAGGGTAGAATGCTGCTCAACACAAGGGTCATATCTATCTGTGACACATATTCTGAGAGATCCAGTGTGGCTCTTTTCATATAATCTAGTAAGGTATCCAGATCATTTGCACACACATGGATGATGATAGAATCATATTGGTACATAGAGTGCAGTAACTTGAGTGATGGCATGATATTGCAGATACTAGCTCCATAAAGGCAACTAACCATTATATTCTATTTATCTAACTTGGTGATCTGGGCATCTGTGTGTCACACAACAGAGTCCACAATGACAAGAGCACTAAGTAAAGTATGTGCTTGCTTTATGGGCTTTGCTCTTGGGGACCATTGGGTAGGATGTTTGGTGCATCTTTTGGTGTGTGCTTTAGGAGCAGTGTTCCATTAGGTGGCTTTGGAGGCCTTTGAAATTTGTGATGAAGGTTTATTTTAAGCACCTCAGCGTAAGACAATCTGTGTCTGTGGTGAGTGATGTGTGTGAGGGATGTAGTGTGAGTATTCCTGGCAACCTCGTTTGTATGTGAGATTTTTGACTCCAAGGAACTTGTGTATTTACATCTCTCACATATTGTGCTATTTTATTTAATGATTAACTGGTTGTTAGAGAAGATGGATGAACAACAACCCACAAATATGAAGTCGGTCCAACCATCAGGACAATTAAATGATCAAGTAATTGTGAACTTATTGGACCTGGACATTACCATGGAGGGTATGTCTTTGTTACAAAAAGGTTTGAATGTTATCCCTTCTAGCACTGATACAGTAGTTGACGCTATAACAGACTTAAAGGTATTTGTTAGAAATTTAAGTCTGAAATTTATTTTCAAAGATTCAATACCATGTACATATAATGCTTGTAAAAAAAGCTAATACCTTTACACCCCTTAACTCTTCCTTAGTAAATGCTTTTAATAGTATATGTGATAGGGAAATATGCGAGCTGTATGGTCAGAAAGAAAGAAAGAAATAGTACAACTTAACACATAAGGAGCATGAAGCACTTCTGAAATAACAATGTAACGGGGAAATTGTAATAAAACAAGTGGACAAGACTGGTTCCGTGGTGATACTAAATATAAGTGGTTATGAAACTTTCATGTTGAATGATTATTTATTTCAGTTTGATGATTGGTTAAGTCCTCTGGGCCTAAAAAGAGCCCATTTTCATTGGGGGGCCTGGGTAGAAAAGCTCCAGTAACAATGGCAAACATATTAGCATATACACATACAAAGCAAATAAGTCATACAGCTTTATGCAGCATTCTGCAGTAAAAAAAAAACAAAAACAATTCTTGATGAAATAAAATGATGAAGCCACTTGTACTAGGATTAATGTTGTTGATATTAAAAACTATGTGAGTGCTACAGTAAATATGTGCCTATATGATTTACAACTAACTGGTGACATTTCTATTGATTTATTTTATTATTTGACTGTTTCTTGTCTGGTTACACCAGTACTGTATGGCCTGCCTAAGATACATAAAAACTTGCAACGTTCACCGATGAGACCAATAGTGTTTAGAGGTGGATGGGTAACTGAACCAATTTCTATATTCCTCCAGTCAGTTCTTAGCAATCTGCTTTTGAAAGTTAAAGCTCTATAAAATATACTGGTGATCTTCTAACTCACTTACATAAATGGCATAAACATCATAAGGAGATTAGTTTTGTGTTTGTAACATTAGACATTAAATCCCTATGCACAATAATCCCTAATGAATATGGGCTGGATGCCCTTTGAAAATTTTTATGCGAACATAGTAATATGTCTGTTAGGGAAATTGAAACTGTATGTGAATTAATGGACATACTATTAACTAATAATGTTTTTATGTTTCAAGATTTTGTATTCCATCAGAAAGCAGGTGTGGGTACATCCATAGCTAACACCTATGCCAACATTGTTGTAGGCTGCTGGGAAGAGCAATATGTGATATCAATGCATCGATTTTTAGAAAGGATGTACAGGCAAATAGCTATATACATAGAGCCAGTATGCATGCCACTCATTTATGTGAGGACATAGCAGAGCTAGCTGACTAAATACAGATGATATCAAATGTAAAGAGCAGATGACTAGTGTGGTGAATGAGATTAAAGAAAGATGTTATGATGATATGTTACTAGAACATACTAGACGGGAGTATTACTGCTAAGCCATACTTTTCAGACAGAAGTACCAGTCCATGAATTAGCAGTAGCCAGGGGAGGCAGGGATATTTAAATTATGTCACTAGATATAACAGAAGAACCAATGGGGTGAAAGAGATCATTTCAAGGAAGTGGGGCATACTAGCTATGGTGCCAGAGATTAAACTGCTTATAGGTGAAAGACCTAGAACAGCTCCACCTTGAAAAAGCATCTATGCTATAAAGACATGGGACAAGTTACAATTAAACAAGCACAAAACGTAGGCACCTTCCCCTGTGTATGTTGTAGAGATATACTGAAGAATAATGAGTTTATACATCCTATAACTAAAAAGAAATACACATTCAAGTCCTTTGATAACTGTAATACTCTAAATGTAATTTATCTGACAACTTGAGTGAAATGTTCTGCATTCTATGTTGAAAAATCCATATGTAGATTGAAAAACCATAATATAGAACATAGATCTGAAATAAGGAGGAAAGTTAGCACTATTCCACTTGCCGAACATATAAAAGAGAAAGAGATTGAACATGAATTTCAATTCAGGGTTATTAATGTGGTTTATATAAACAGAAGGTCTGGAGACCTAAATAATAGGCTATAGTTAAGTGAAAACGAATGGATTGTGAGGCTCCAGGCAGATACTGCTCCAGGAATTACTACAGCTGTTAGCCTCAAACCCATTTTAAAGAAGAGACAAATGATTTTAAAGTGTTAATTTTTTTTTTTAAAAGTTGGAAGCTATGAGCAAATTTGAAATATGTTCAATAATAGTGTTGTTTTAAATGTTTTTTTATAACCATCTTTCCTGGTTTTACAATATGAATGCATTATTGATTTTGTTTTCTGATTAGGACTGTGTCACATGATTTTATTTTGAGTTTGTATAAATTAACTACTCAATTAATTACTTTTATTACACACTGAAGAGGGGGCATTAACTTGAAGTCTTTGTGATTTCTTTTGCATAATTAAAGTTTCTTATCTGCTAAGTGTTTCCTATCACTGAAATTATTTTATCTTGGATTTGTAAGAGAACATGAGACAATTGCTACATTGCTTTAGGATGCCCATATCTACCAAGCTGGCCACAAAAACATCTGGAAATTCCATATCCATGTTGGTCAGTCCTGTAATAGGGTGGGTGATTTAGGATTAGGGATTGGGTTTTAATAGCGGCCTCTTAGGGGATTTCTTGGGGTTCAGGACATGATGTTATATAATAGCAGGATTTGGTAGTACTATTCAATGCTCAAGCTAGCTGCTCTAAGGTTATTTCCATACAGATCTAATACTAAACTTATGGGGAAATTTTACTGTCTTGGTGTTTGCTACCATATGGGTCACTGCTAAGCATCACTACATGTCTGATTTATAGCTGAAAAAATAACATCTTTATAAACTGACTCCTATGCCCTCTAGCCAACAACCACACTCTGAGACTATTGCAGTGATTCCCAACTCATGGAGACCAGACAAACACCTTTTGCCACAAGACAATGTTATGTGTGGTGCATCAATGTTAGTTTAAGGCATCTGTTTTTAGGTTATGCTTGTGCTGATATATTCCAATACACTGCATGTCCCTAGATTTATTGTGGTACTGGCTATTTTACAGCTACCTTCCCATGCTAGTTATGATGTTATCCTACCTGCACAGAGCCAACTTCTGTTATGCACATCTCCTGTGTGGCACACATTTGCCCGTGTGATCCTCTTTGTTGATGTACCTTGCAAAGAGACTTCCTGCAGTGATGTTTCCTTTGTATACTTCCAGATGTGTTCCTTGCTGACTATTGTGCATATGTTGTTACAGGTATATCATATGCTTTTGTTGTGTATGATGTTTAATGTGGACAGCTATTGTTTTTTTTTCCATTAGTCATGTTTTGCATGGAGGATCATGCCTGAGCAGCATCACCAACAGGCCTCATGGGGTCTGTTGTGACCTCCAACTACATGAATCATGTTAGCAAAGTTGGACCAGACATCATTTCTCCAAATTGTATTCCTTGCATGGCCAAGGAGTCTCCATCCATGTTGTCAGAGAGCATCTAGTATGATCTAGTATCTAGTATTATCACTCCCTGGGATGCTTGACCATCTGAAAGACAGTGATATGCACATGATCATATTCCTGTGGGAGCCCAGTTATGCAGATGATTATGTGAACAGTGGATGTCACCATAAACAGTATGAATTTCTTTGCAATGCAAAAGGCAATAAAACACTGTCTGTGAACAAATTCAATGTAATATAATAAAAAATGATAATAATAATGTAATATAAAAAGTACTAACAATTCTTGCATACATAAAAGTTGTCAATCAGCATAACTTTTGGCATCTGTAGAGGCTATGTGTGGGATTACAACCACTTATATTGCATATCTGTTGATACTACATATCTGTCGAATGGAAGTCTAAAGACAATGACATTATGCTACATAACTCTACATCCATTTCTTATTAAAATACTACAAAAACTAACAATTGAACAACTTAAAAATATCCATAACAGCAAAAAAGCACAGTATTTAAGACTTTTGTTAAGAAACATCAATGAAGAAATCTCCATAACAGCAAAAGAACATTGTACATAAAGACAGTACCAGAATCTGTGGGTTTCCGTACACCACAGCGTGTACGGAATTACCATTAAGAAATACACATGGTCCATACATCTGCCTTTATGTACTGTTCTCATTTGCAATGTAAATCTGTCTATACAATTGCATATGAGAAATTACTACACATCCTTAATGAAAATGGTAACACCTGTATGCATAAAATTCAATCAAACCACTCCAGTAACATACAACAGTTTCTTTTAAAGTAGACATTTTCAATAAAAATAAATCTAAACATGTACCTCTGAGAATGAGTAGCTTTAAAAGATGTAATACTCCCCAAAACAGAAATGCTAACAAGTCCCAATATACCTCTGACTCAGGAATCACTGAAAGTAAGAGCGTAATCGCATCTAATGTGCAACCCTCTTTAAGTACCATTTGCGCCATACATAATTAATGAGGTTCATTAAAATTTTAAGGTTTGGAATCCCATTTCCACACATCCATGTAAATTGGCTACATTGGGCTTAACACCCAGGTGTACTGCACAAGTACTCAGTAGGTATCGATAAATAGTACCATGTGTGGCACGTACCAGTTATTTTCCAATGATATGATAACATGACATAAGTTCCAATTTTAAATATTAATTTTGATTTGATTAATTTACAGATCAGACCATTACTACTGGCAACCTGAGAGGGACCTCAGACATCATTTTTCAGTTTTGCATTTATCATACATTTTCCATTGGGATATAAAGATTGCTACTTCCAGGAGGCTGAAACATGCTGTGCACCCAACAGGACCTTGGAAAAGACAACCCAGATGTTGTCCATCTATGCTGGATTGAGAGCCAGGCCCAGGAACTTTGCAATGATTGACAACTGGAACTGAATTGTGAGAGAGCACTGAAGATGTACACAGATGTACCAGACTGGAGCTCAGGTTCATCACCGCTATAAGCTCCATAGAGCTGTCCAACCACAGACTGATTGCCATTCTCTCTCCCATCTCTCTCCCTCGACTCGACTCTGATCCAGATTCATTGATTCATTATCTTACCTTCAACAACCTTCTAGCAACATGTCAACATGGTTTTAGGCCCCATCATATTACAACAACTGCACTCCTCAGTTTCACTAATACAGCAGTGAACTTTGTATATGTACATCTATTTTTCAACATGTAATGATATCAGTTCACACATTCACTGTCCTCATGCATCATTGATGCATGCACATTTCATAGTTATTCATTATGGTATGACATTATCACCTTCTGTAGCAGCATATGTCTTAATAATAACTGATATGTAACTTCTTTAATTTATTCCTGCTAATAAAATAAACATTATTACTATAGTCTCATTTTTTTAATCCAAAAACAATGTATGTTTGACTGCTTGCTTACATTTATTCACCCATGGAATTCAAATAAATTCAAAAATTCAGTCAGTCATCAGTAGTATCTGTTTGTTAAGTACAGCTACTTTATATCATCTCATATCGGTAACCAGTAACCAGCCATACATTTTTTTTTACTGTGTGTGTTCAATCCAATCCAATCCACAACATCTCAATAAATTGTTCTCTTCTCAAAAAACAAGAGAGAAGAGGCTTCAGCTATCAACACAGTTCAAAATCAAAACAAAACATTAACAAGGGATCAATGGTAAAGCGCTTTCTTTAAAAAAATTTCATCATCATCAGACAACACAGCTGTTCACTTCCCTCTAACTTTTATACTACCTACTAAACTCATTCATCCAATCTCTCATTGCATATCATTATGACCTCATAAAAAACAATTAAACAATTACTCTCAGTAATACAGATATACATATGCATAATATTTGAAAATGTATGCCTGTCCCAGTATGTATTGTATAAAATAAATTTATTTTCATTATGCCATATATATGTGTCTACATGTACACATCCCTTTCCTTCCTCTTTCCTTTATGTATTTCTTCTTTTTTTCTTTTTTCTTATATAATAAATTTTTTTTTTAATGACTTCATGTTCTTGTAGGTAAAATTGGGTTTTGGCCCAACTAATTCAGTTATCTTATCATCAGTGGTTAGCAGTCACCACTTATTATTTATTATTTCTTTGATTTTCAAATTCCTATTAGTAAAATGAATTACCAGCCTATTTTTCTTATCCCCCTGTTCTACTCTACAAGTCTTCCTTTCATTCCCTCTATTTCTGTGAAAAAATGGTTTACCCTTTTCTAACCTTTGCATGGCATTCTCCTTAAGTATCCTATCTACGTTTTTCCTAGGATAACTTCTTTCTATAAAATTATCTGGCAGTGTTTTTTGTTGCTCTTGATATCTATCATCATGGCTAGTTAGCCTAGATACCCTTAGTGCCTGGCTTTTTATAATATTTGGATAGATGTGTCCTGGATGCATGCTGCTACGATGTAATAAATTATTCCTCCAGCAGGGCTTCTATACATATCAGTTCCTATTTCATTAGCCTTCTTTGTTAATTGTACATCTAAAAATTCTATCTATTGTGATGAGCTCTTACATTCAAACATTAAAAAGTTTGTTGTTCCATTCACTTAAGTGACAAAGTCATCTAACTGTTGTTTGGTACCACTCCAAATTAAAAAAATATCATCTGCAAAGGGTCTGTAGTATCTTGTGCATCCATTGAATAATGTATCACTCAAAACATACGTGCCTTCCCAGTACGCCAATACCAGATTGGCATACGGGTTTGCACAAGGGGTCCCTATAGCGACCCCTTTCTTTTGCAAATAATACCTCGTCATACATAAACACATTGTTGCTTAATACTATATCCGGTATTAACATACACCTCATAATGAGGTCTCTGGGGATCCCTTTCTCAATTAGCAGTAGTCTCACATATTCCATTCCTGTTGTATTGGGTATCGATGTAAATAAAGACACAACGTCCAATGTTACTAATAGATCACTACTAGTATCTTGTGTAGAGAGAACATATCCTGCATAACTTTCTAAAAATTGTTGAGTGTCTTTCAGCACAGACTCAGTTTTGTCAACCACTGGTCTAAATTGTTTCTCTAAATAAATTGATAATGGTTCAGTGAGCCAACCACCTGCTGAGACTATGGGTCTCATAGGTGGATCCATTAAGACCTTTTACACTTTCGGTAATCCCCTAAAAATGGGGATTACAGGTTTTTCTACTAAAAAATATTTATATAATTCAGCATCAATCACATTGCATAAAAGCAGGTCATATAGTTCTTCTTGAACATTCTTAATAATCTTATCCAATAATATTCCATTTAAATTCTGATATGTCTCACTATCATCTAACAATCCCCTAATTTTATTAGCATACATATAATAATTCAACACCACTATCGCCCTACGCTTATCAGCCTGTCTAATCACTATTTCATTATTATTCTGTAATGTTTTAATAGCTCCATTCTCCTCACGGCTTAGATTATAAAAATCTGGTTTATTATCATAGCCCATAGATAAATCAATTAAATCCCTTTCACAGGCCTTTTCAAATGCATCAAGTAACGGGTGTGTTTGTGGTGTAAAAGCAGAGGATTTCCTAAAAACATTTATATTATAATTTCTGTCATTCTGTCCAAACAATATTTTTAGGCCTATACACCTGGTAAACATTTTTATATCAATCATAATATCAGTAATGTCAATATTAATAAAGGAAAGGCCCTTGTTTAACAAGGATCTTTCATACTCAGTCAAGGCATACCTGGAAATGTTTACAACTAAGTCTGTTGTATCGGTCGGAGTATTTTCTTTTGAAATTCGTGTTTCTCTGAGTTCTTCCATTTCTTTATTCTGTTCTGTGATGACCAAACTTGCCATTCTATCTGCTGAATTGGCAGGGGAAAAGAACAAAACACATTCGCCTCTACTGAGTTACTGTCTGTAGTTGACGTAGAGGCACAAACATTGTGTGCTGTCTTATTCTCTTTCCTTCTAACATCCATCATCTTCGACAAGATTTGTTTATCTGGATTAACGGCTCCTTCTTCCACTTGTATGGGAACGTCCCCTTCACTCGTAGCCAAGTTCTCCTGTCTTACTTCCGCTACTGTTTGTATCATGCTCACTGATGTCATCAAGGTGGGCGTGGTAGCTCTCTGAACATTGTGCTCACTAAAGGACTGTACATTTATTTTTGCATTTATTTCATTATTCCTTACATTATCCCTAGGCCAAGAGAAAACATTTCCCCTTCGGAAATCATTGAAATCTCGTTCTAACTTTCTTTTCTTGTCTTGTAACAATTTATTGCCAAGTGTCATTAGCGTAGTTGTTAGTTCATTGTGAAAAGTAACCATTTCGGCCAGACATAAAAGAGAGTTCAGTTCCTTTTGTATATCATTGATTTCCATAGTTAATGCGCATTCTATCATTTTGTATTGCTCTATTATAAGCCTAATATACCCATAACTCGTGTCCAAATTCAATTTTTGCCATTTGCTCAACAAGTCAGGGTATATAGTGCCAAATTTTGGCATTTTCAATATTCGTAGTCCTCTCGGCACCACCTTAAAGCTGAGACATGCCTTCATATGCTCTCTCTGCCACTGCATGTTCTTCAGCTTTTGAAATTTATTTTCTAACTTTCTAGTCAGTTGTATAACTTCCATATTATGTACCGTACTCACTGTTTCATTCCCCTCTTTAGTGAGCTCCATTGTAGTTAGTCGTAACAGGGGATTAACATCCATATTAAGAAGATTTTGAAACTGAGACAAATTCTCCAATGATTCTAGTATGCCGCCAGTTTCTATTGCCAATCCTTCTGCCATGTCTCAGCGACTGTATGGAACAACTCATAAATAACAGTACAAAACCAACCAGTCCTGAGTAAGGTGCCTCTTCAGACCAACTGTACAAAGTAGAAAAACAGCAGAAGAGGCTCGCCACAGCTTAATCCAATGCAGTTTAATACAAAAATATTAACAGGAACAGGATCCAATGGAAAGCACTTTCACGTTTAAAAAACGTTTCATCAGACGTCAGTACAGCTGTTCACTTCCCACTAACTTTTATACTACCTACTAAACTCATTCATCCAATCTCTCATTGCATATCATTATGACCTCATAAAAAAACAATTAAACAATTAGTCTCCGTAAGACAGATATACATATACTATCCTACTTATAAAGCAAGTATATATCCTACGTATAAAAAACATACATATAAATAATACTAATAGGGTATACTATTTAAATGCAGTATAAACGCAATATAAAAGACATTAAATACAAATATAGTGGTTAAAAAACATGTACTAAAAACATGTACCTAACAACTACAATAAACTTATACAATTGCATGACCTGTAAATTCATTTCATAACTTAAAATACTAATACATTAATATTTTCATAACTCTCAATTATATATAGTATAGATGCTGACAATTAATTCAATATTCTAACCATATAAATGTATGTACCTCATAATCGAAGTACTTAATGTGCATAAGGCCGTGCTGCTAAAAAAGGTTTAAGTGGCACCTTGTCATTTAGACCATGTGCTTTGTGTGCTTGCAATCTCATTATCCATCTATTCTCTTGTTCTTCTGTATAGTTTTTGATATCCCCTAACCTACCTGTTTTCTTAACCAACTCTAAAGCTCTAAATTTAAATATGTGGTGTACCATATCCCATAACATGCCTTGCAAAGCATTTCGCTCATCTTCCTTATTTATAGCATACACATGCTCCCTAATACGTTCCCTAAGGGTTCTATTTGTCTTTCCCACATAGAAAGACTTGCATAACTGACACTGAGCTAGATACACTAAGTCCCTAGATCTGCAGTCTGCATAATATTTGAAAATGTATTCCTGTCCAGTATCTGGATTTATAAACTTATTGTCATTTGCCATATACATACAAGTGGAAGAAGGAGCCGTTAATCCAGATAAACAAATCTTGTTGAAGATGATGGAAGTTAGAAGGAAAGAGAATAAGACAGCAGACAATGTTTGTGCCTCTAATTCAACTACAGACAGTAACTCAGTAGAGGCGAATGTGTTTTGTTCTTTTCCCCTGTCAATTTGGCAGATAGAATGGCAAGTTTGGTCATCACAGAACAGAATAAAGTAACGGAAGAACTCAGAGGAGAGACACGAATTTCAAAAGAAAATACTCCGACCGACACAACGGACTTAGTTGTAAACATTTCCAGGTATGCCTTGACTGAGTATGAAAGATCCTTGTTAAACAAGGACCTTTCCTTTATACCTTCTAGGAATATTGACATTACTGATATTATGACTGATATAAAAATGTTTACCAGGGGTTTAGGCTTAAAAATGTTGTTTTGACAGAATGACAGAAATGATAATATAAATGTTTTTAGGAAACCCTCTCCCCCGGATTCACAAATCCTCCATGTAAGACTTAATAAGTCTTACTCGGAGGTTGCAGTTGAACGGTATGACATCAGCGTTCCATGAATATTCATGAGGGCATGCTGATTCAACCGTAAGTCTTACATGGACTGGGTAGGAAAGCAGGGGGCATGTCCGACTGCCGAGCAGTCTAAATGGCCACACCCCTGCAAGGTTTGTAAAAGGAAAATGAAAGCACACAAGAGCGAGTCCGCTCAAATGTCCTTGCACCCAACACCACACTCCCTGACATTGTAAACCCCCATCACAGTTATGAAAAGTAAAAAATTTATTTTATTTTTTTTAACTTCCCGAAATAGCTGCCCGTATTTGCGCGTGTGTGCGCGGGTGTGCCCATTGCTTAGCTGTAGTTAGCAATTCCAACATGGAAGAGCATAAGAAAGAATGTTTATGCAAATCACACCAAATAGCAGTAGTGTAATGGTAGAGCGTTTGCACAAAGAAGAAGCATTGACGGTTCGAGCCCCACCACTCCCCTTCTTATTTATGTTTTAAATCAGTACATGGAATAATACCTGACACATATGATTAAAATATCAGTAAAAAGCAGTGAAATGGCCAATGTATCAGTGAACAAAATATTAAATTTTTAAAGGATCCTGATACATAATTGCTTGCAGTTAAGCAGCGCTTTACTCAGCGCAATAGAGTTGCCCACAGTTTAACAGTGCTTTACCCAGCGCAATAGAGTTGCCCATAGTTTAATAGCGCTTTACCCAGCACAATAGAGGTGCCCATAGCAAAATAGCACTTTAACCAGTGCAATCTGTTTGCGTGGACGTGCAAGCCATGCCAACTAGCACACCATAGGGCAACGTGGAGCAACGTAGAGCAAAGTTGCTTAAATGCAGCCACACCCCCTAGCCTGTCTGGACAGTATGAAAATAAAATGAATGACAAGGTTCGAACCCAGGACTCTGTGCATCCTAATCAAAGCACAGAACCACTAAGCCATGACAACTTAGGAGAAACAGCCACTGTTAACATACATATACTTAGTAATGGTAGATTAACCATTATAGGTCAGGCATATACTGAACTAGCCAAACCCATTACACAACCTAATGCATGGTGGCAAGTGTAATTATACATGTAGGGGACATACATCTGCAGTCACTAGGAATGTAGTGTAGAGTAAAAGTAATTATAACATGTTAATCGAGGTTTTTTTCTACAGCCTACTGTATGTGCATAAACCATGCAATTCCACACCTCAATGGGTATGTGTAATCTTAAATATTTGTTGGGACATATGTCCTATTGTTCTATAAATATTTGCATTCACATTGATGCATGTGCCCTGTTCAAACCCCACAATCATGGTGGCCTGTTGCTACCAAACATCCCTGCATGCTGTTGGAATATCCACTGTCGTTCAATATATGCATGTGTTATGCTTGCTGTTCATCTGTTGGAACCGTGGTGTGTTGGGTTAATGGGAATATTACTGCATGCTGTTACAACTAATCTGGAATGCTGTTGTTTATGTTGTAATTAAACACACCTAATCACAGAACGTATGGGAAGGCCGGTCCCAGCAGACCCACCTGTCCCTCCTCAGCTGGCGAGTGCACCTGGCACCAGCAGGTCCAGTACCCAGCCAGGGCTCCCCTCCTCCATTGGTCCTATGCCACCTTCAGGTGGAAGCGCTGCAAGGGATGGGGCTCATCCCCCCATGCAAGCGTGGGCAGAGAAGGGCCACCTGTCACCCTTCGAAGGTTCCGGGCTGTGGTGCATAGGGAGATCCAGCGTTCAGTCACTGATCCCCTATGCCAGCTCGAGGCGAGAGTGGCGAATCTCCTGGGTGAGCCTGCCCATCCTACACAGCCCCCAGCACAGCCACACTCGGGGCTGTGAAGGTGCAGTGGTGACTGCCCATGGGTGGGGATCTCAGTTCCACTGTTACCATCTGTGGGCTCATGGGCTTGCGATTTCCAAACATCCGTCCCCGTCAATTGTGTTCACCCACCCCATGTATCATACACCGCCCCAGTATGTGTCTTGTCTGTTTACCTCCCCAACCTACCTCTCCGAACATACCTACTTCCTCTACCTCACTTTCCACTCTCACCTGAAAAAAAAAAAGGACAATCTGTACCCACAAAAAAAATTACGCCCCATACATAGCTGCCCATTTTGCACACATGTCCACTGGACATGTAAACTGATAATTATAATTGGCAATACAACATACTTTGTTGTCCTCACCCCTCTCCCAGGGGTGGAAGGTTTCAAATTTCACTCCAAATTTATTACATATGCACAGCTGTTGCTGGTAAAGAAATGGGCAGCTATGGACCTTCCCTACACCTGTCCTGCACATCCCGAGCTTGTTTACCTACTGTCTGTTCCTCTTTGTGCTCCCTTTTCCACCACTTTCCTATCTCCATATTTTCTTTTCTTTAAAAGAAATTAGCGCTGGGGTTAGTGGGAGTAAGCACTTTTAAGCGGTAGTAAGCGGGTTTAAGCGAGGGTGCGCATGTGTGCGCTTAGGTAAGCATTACTAAGCGTTGCGCACACCCACACAAACCCGCTTACAACTGCTTAAAAGTGCCTTAGTCACTCTATGGAAGGGCCCTTGTTCTGCTCAGCAGCAAAAGAAAAGACCTCTGCCAGTCTCGAACCCCAGACCATTGATACAACAGACTGCATAAATTATCACTAAGCCACAGGAGATATACAAATAACTTGGTGCTGACATAAATATATCATGCATTACAATGAGGGAATGTAAATGGAAATTAGGAATGGTATAACACAAATCCTGTTCTGTGGGTCTTTACCAGCAGTTGTTGTGAAATTGCATGACATGACTGTGAAAAGAGAACCAGCCATCCAAGCAGGGAATAATGTTACAGCAGCACCTTACAAACACCACACAGTATCAGACCAGGATAAATATGGCAAAGCTGACTAGGGCAGAGGGCAGACACCCCAACTGTGACTGCTTTACAGGGTTGTCCCTGATTTGTAAACAAATGTTAGCTGTGCCCCACTGAATCACTCTGGAAAGTACTAACTTTAGGCAGACAAGTGTGGAATCACATGTAATGACTAATCTCAATAGGAGAGAGTAGACACTGCTTGCACATCAGAAAAGGTGTAGGCATACATATGCTCTGATTCCCAAGAAAGTCTCAACTGCAATATGTCTGTAATATATTGCAGGTGTATCTAATGTATATGTACCTTTTACTGAGGCCATTCAAATGCATACCTGAGACTATCTGAGGCCTGGCAGAGGCAGAAGCACACAGGCATATCAGCATTACTGCTGTTACACACTCTGCAAATAGCTTTGGAAGAAGTTCCACAAGTATGTCCTTATGTAGGAGTACAACACAGAAATATCACAGGATGTAGCCATGTACTGCTAACAACCAACTGTGAAAATGCCAATGTGCCAGTGCTGAAAAGACTGGTGTGGTGCACAAAGTATAATAAGCTAACCTCTAGCTACCATCTGGATATGTCCACAGGTGGGAGCTACACAGACAGACTACTTGCCTTGATAGACTAACAGGTACACAGCAATCTTGTATGTTCAGCAAGATAAACCTCACATGATAATAAAAAATGCTCTTTGCAGTTCTGCACCCCTGCCCAAAGGTACAACACACCTGTGTAGTCAGGCAAAAACCAGAGTGTAGGTATTCATACTCAGTACTGAAATATGTCCAGTTGTGCTGATCAGCCTGTGCTAATTGCAACACAAACAAACCACAAACTGTTCAGAGGCGAGTAACATAATAATTACAGTACAGCAGTTCACAAACTGCATGTGCCTTAGGAATACAGTGCACCAACCACATTTGTATGGCAGTTAAATGTCTAATTCAGAAAGAAAGTACATACTCCCATGTATCCTGTGTTAGCATTTGGAGGGGTGAGTACATGTCTACACTGAGAAGTGTGTACTGGAAGCATCAACATTCAGGTTTCAGTTCAACATGCATATCATTGGCTACAACCCTAGCTTCAGATAAGAGACATACGCCAACCTTCTGAGTGACACAACGGTGTCCAGAGCAAACAAGCATGGGCCTCACCTTGGAAAGCTGAAAGGGCTACGCCTACCTAACCTAGCATTTTATAGCAGTGGGCTGCAATCACAGTAAGTAATGCAATCAGCAGGCTGCATGCAATTACTGAATGGTGGGCAGCAACTGGTGCAGAGGCTGTCACATGCACAAGTGCAGATACCTAGAAAAGCAGGCTGTACCTGCTGTCCACACATGCAATAACATCATTGCAGGTACAGGGAGATAGAGAGCAAGAGCGAGAGAGAGACACAGACAGAGACAAAGACAACAGAGAGAGAAACCGAGACAGAAACAGAAACAGAGGGAGAAAACCCAAAACAAAAAACCAACCCCCCCCCCAAAAAAAAAAAAAAAAACCTACAGAACTGTAACAGATGGAGCAGGGAAATACAAAGGTAAGGCATGTAACTCATATGTATGTGTTGGCATGTAGTAGAAGTTCCTGAAGAGTACTCTACATACTGCAAATCATACATGTGTGGCAGCAGTACGTTTCTATCTGTATCTGCATATGTGCATAGGGCAAGGGACATACTGCAACTGTTAGTGAAGGGTGGACAGATATCTATTGTTGAAGGTTGTTATGTGCATGTATCTATGTAGGTCGTAGTGTGTGGCATAGAAAACAGCATGAAGTGCTGATATATGTCATGTGCTAGTTAAATGCTGTGGGACTGATTTGTCAAATCTGCTGTGTTAGAACCAGTGAGGCCTGCTAAAGCTACATGGGCCGAGGACACCCACATGCATTCTGCACAACACTGTGCAATATAATCACATAACTGTACATCCCACAACTGAAGCATAACTGATATCCCCACCATGAAAGGTGGACTGTATGTGTGCCTATATGTACATCTATGTGTACAGCAATAGATGTGTACATGTATGTCTATAGATATGTATGTATATCTATATATATCTATATATATATATATATATATATATATATATATATATATATATATATATATATATATATACATACATATATATATATAGAGAGAGAGAGACATGGGGCCATATGTACTGCAACAGGTGTGTGGTGACCAAGGCATGGACTGTAGACAAGTGTAGATACTGCAGTGCCATTCCTCCTTTCCAAAACACTGTACCCATTAACTACCTCATAGGTAGAGATCTACACAACACGGAAGGTGTGATAAGGGAACATGGGACACAGGTGGACAGTAGCCACCTCTTTGATAAAGACAGTGCCACACTAGACCTGTAATCTGTCTGTGTGGTATGTGTCATGACAACAGGTGTGTCATCTAGGGAAATATAGGTCAGTGTTCCCCTCTACTCATCACAATGCCCTGTGTGGTATGTACCTCACATGACAACTACAGCAGGTGGAAAGGCCACAGACATATCTCACAGAGAGTACTACTGCTACTACTGTAGATACTGCAGTGCAATTCCTCCTTTCCAAAACACTGTACCCATTAACTACCTCATAGGTAGAGATCTACACAACATGGAAGGTGTGATAAGGAAACATGGGACACAAGTGGACAGTAGCCACCTCTTTGATAAAGACAGTGCCACACTAGACCTGTAATCTGTCTGTGTGGTATGTGTCATGACAACAGGTGTGTCATCTAGGGAAATATAGGTCAGTGTTCCCCTCTACTCATCACAATGCCCTGTGTGGTATGTACCTCACATGACAACTTCAGCAGGTGGAAAGGCCACAGACATATCTCACAGAGAGTACTACTGGCCACAAACAGATGCCCTATGCAGACTGACTCACAAAACCACATCCAGACTGTATTGCATACCGGCCACACAGAAGTGACCTCTGCCAGACATACAGAGGTATGCCACACCCATAGCTGGGTGACAACCACCACGGCAACATATCACAATCTCTCTGGAATACACGCCCTAGGACCCTAAACCTCGTCAGCTCACTAAACAGCACATGCTGGAGGGATAGGCTCCTATCACAGAGATGTGCCATACACTGGAATAGACCACATAGCAATAGCAAACAAGGCTCCCCATCAGCAGTTGTCATAAATACCCCTGAGGTGTGTTTGGGAGATTGGTAATACACCCCAGGAACCCCCTCTGTGGTTCTGGTTGGCAGGGGCAAGTGAAATCAAAGTACATGTGTGTCAAAGGCCAGGGTAGCATATAGCTAGGCTGCCGTAGGCTCTAGGGCCAATAGCATATAACCTACTCATGACACTATGCACTCACACATGTACTCAATGCAATACCTGCTATGTGAGGTTGAATAAGTGTAACGCTGAATGTGTGCAAGGTCTGTAAAGGTGTGATAGGTTAGTGTAAAGTTGTATCTGACATGGTAGTGTCTATCCTAGCTGTGACGCCAGGGAAAGATGTATATTGTACTGTTAGGCAGACATAGTAGTATGGCATACGATGTCACGTAGTTCCTTGTTGACGACTGTGGTGTGTCATTGTAGGCTAAAGCAATACATGTATGCTTAATGAGTGGTACTACTGATGAATCCAACTCCCATAGGAACTGTAGCACTACCTGAAGCTGTAGGCCTAAACAGCACAGTATGGTGTGTGTTCACATTGCTTGGAAACACTGTCATGTGTGTGTTTCCTGTAGTCTGCACAGAGGGCAAATCTCAGGCATAAGGGTCTGTAAGTAATGGCACACAGTACTGTATGGTACACAGGTAATGCTCATCTGTGTTGGCATACAGTGGTGCATTGTATAATTGTCTGATGTGTGTGTAATTATGCCTGTGCCATGGCTGCAATCATATGTGTGTTACAGGGTATACATGTGTATCCAGCAAAATATATACTCTGTGACAGCAGTATGCCACCTATAGAAACAACTGTACACATATGTTAGACAAGGCTATGGCATCAATGACTAGTGTGGTTGAATGGTACTACTGTAACTGTACTTTACATTCATTGCAATGGATGACATCTCTGTTCGTGCATTGGCATGATATATACCCTGGTGTCGAGGTTGTGCATTGTATCCCAAAAAGTGTGCCGGGTACTGTTGTATAGTGCTGTGATATATGGAGCATGCCAGGCACTATTAGTCATGTGTGGCCTGAGAACCAATAAGTGGTAGTGAACGTGTGTAACCCCTGACAGAGAAATGGAAGGTATATATGTCAGTAAAGTGATATCTTTGGTAAAAGGTTTAAAGTGTGCCACAGGACTCACTCACACATATTGTTCATATCTTTTTCAGCCAGATGACCCACCAACGCAATCCATCGTATACTGCAGCTGAGGAAGAGAAAATCGTCCAAAGCCTGGTGCAGCAGTACACTATGCTGTTTTCCTGAAGCAGCCAGCACCAGCAGGAGTGGACTGCACTGTGGCAGGATCTTGTTTGTCAGGTAAATGACATAGGCATGCATAACTGGACATATGAGCAAGTACGCCATCACTGCAGTGATTTAATTAGACATGTCAGGCAGCATGCATCTGATATCCAAAGACAACAGCTTGCCACAGGTGGTGGGGTGGCCATTCATCCCCCATCACCAGAGTGGAGGAGCTGCTCCTAAGCGTGGTGGCTCCTGGACAACAGCAGCAACAACCTGTGACGTGTTGTCATGGAGGCCGGAGCCACCCAGCATGTTCACATAGAGTGAGCAGGTAACATGCCCTATCTGTAGACTACAGTTAACTGTATTGTTAGATTATGTCTACGTGAGATGTGTACTGTGTGTTTAGCAGTTGTGCTGCCTAGTGTTAAGCAATACTGTTGTTTGGAATATTATCTCCACACCTGTGACTGTTGACTGTTGTTCCACTGTAGTTTAGCATACCCACTGTAGCAATGCCACAGTTGTGGCCACTGACGAACTCTTTCATATTCTCATAGGTCCCTCTGGTGTGACAGCAGAGCAGACGATCCATGCTGGTGAGTGTGGTATACCTGCAATGTTGGTAATGAAATGTGCATGTCATAGGTGAGGTGTAGGCCATGTACACGTAACACACCTATGCATAATGCATGCCGTGCATGTTTGCTGCACAGCTCAGTAATGTCAGTAGCTGCCTCAATGACATGCAATACACAGAGTATCAGACACATTTGTGGCAACACCGTACTGCACATTGGATAGGCATAGTTGCTACAGCTGTACACAACATAACACGTTTATCATACGCAGTACACAAAAACATGCTACATATGGTGTTACCACACACCCGCTGTAAGGTCACACTTCAGTATCCCACATGTCATCCACACACACATGATGTACCTCAGGGGTAGAGGCCTATCATGGGGCTGTGCAACACTCTTCAACACATAACACAGTCATGTTAGGCAATGCTCCCTATTGGGCACCTCACACACCCATGTACAAAGTGGCTGTGTAATTGTGAACATAGCCACAGCACTGCAGTTCAGGTACAGCATGCTAAGCGGAGGTCTGTCATGCATAAGTAGCCATGAGTGACCACAAGATGCATGATGATGATGGCAAGTTACTACACCCCATCCAGTTACAGTGACCACAGTACTACACATAGCAGTCATTGCTTTGCACCTCAATGTTGTGTGTGTGCAAACATATGCACCTATACACAATATGCATAGCATGTTGTGTGTGTGCTTACATATGCCAGTATACACAATATGCACAACAGTTGCCATCTGTACAAAGTGTCACATATATGTGCCGAAATGCTATTGGGTGTATAGGTCACATGACACACATTGGTTATGTGTGGTGTTCAATGATGCAACCATAACCACTGTACAACTGCCATGTTGAGCATTGGGATTACTTCACGTCTACATGCTCCACTCATCCCGTGTATGTACATAGCATGCATGTGCTACACCTGTCCCCACTATTATCTGCTATGGACACAGACACTGTAAACACACATGGCAATCTATGTGCCACACAGATAACACATGCAGCCATGGTATGTATACTTGTGAGTGATGGTGCACAGGACATTGCAGAGCTGATAATACATGCACAGCAATGTTGTGTCCATGTACACATTGTGTTCCAGAGTGTTGTCAATCACTAAACAACTGCACACATGCATCAAAGCCATGTATAATGTTATTAAATAGGGCCCTCTACACTTTCACTGCATGGTCTTGAGTAACACATATTCTGCATGCTGACACATGTGAGGTGACTGTTTGTCTTGTGATACTGGTACCCACCTTCACCCATTATTGAGTATGTGTTGGATTTCTGGTGTGTGTGTGTGTGTGTGTGTGTGTGTGTGTGTGTGTGTGTGTGTGTGTGTATGTGCTGTAGTGAGGAGTGTATTTGTGTGCATGTGTGCATGTGTTCATGTGTTCATGTGTGCATGTGTTCATGTGTTCATGTGTGCATGTGTGCTAACATCATGTACAGATTGTAAAGTGTGTTTCCTGTCTTCCTTCCACAGGTGCTGAGGTAGGTGTGGCTGAATGCAGCAGGGAACCTGATGTCACCACCACTAATAGTGGAGATGATGAGACATGTATTGTGGCACAGGAAGGTCTGACAGGGTCTGTCGTTGGTCCACCAATCGACAGTACACAGCAGTCAACCCCATCTATGCGCACGCTCATACTGCCGATATATCCCTCATCACCAATGGCCTTAGCCGAGGGACAGCATACAGTTGGCATTGACCAGGAGAGTGTGGTACCCATGGCACTTGCATCCCCTCACAGCAGCCATTGCCAGATTCCTGGAATGGTACCACATAGGCAGATGTCCAGGGGTTCTCAGGGGGAGCACCACTGGTCATATTGCTCCTGGCAGACATGCCCCTAGAGGTATTACAACCTCCAGTATGTTCTGGGCTGTAATGCAGGCACAGGCATGTATGAAAAGGTACACCAGACAGGGACTAAGGGTGCAGAAGGCCCATTACAGCGCTATCAATGACAGCATCCGTGACCTTGCCGGTGCCATCCGGAATTTCACCGAGGTCATTGATAGACGTTGGGGGGAGACAATAGATGCCCTCCACAATGTTCCTTCCATGAGCCAGGACCATGCGGGATGGGTGAGATGTTGACACAGATGCATGCCAGGAACAGCAACAGCTGGCAGTCGACGTGAATGGCACACAGATCACAGCCATTCCCGTAGTGGCAGTACCTGCCCCAGCAATGCTGGGTATGGCCTGTCTATTGACCATCCTGGTAGACCATGTGCTTGTGGCTCTGGCCAGTCCCAGCAGGGACATGGGTCCAGTCATCATACCTCTGCCTCTGATGATAGTACCCAGTCAGGGTTGGTACCCTATACGGCCCGTAGCACCCCTGCCAGGCACATGTACCATGTCCATGCCCAGAGACAGTGATCTGTACAGCCTAGCAGGTACAGTCTGTGGCTGTCCCACAACCTCCCATATATGGCAGCCACATGGTGGAGCTGTGTGCATGCAGACACACACACAGAAACCAAACAAGTAGGGCTCACATATACACACACACACATTACATCAACATTGGCCCATGCTGTACTGTTGTCCAACACACACACACACACAAACACACACACACACACACACACACACACACACACACACACACACACACACACACACACACATGTCGATTGAATGGGTCAATGTCAGGCTCTGGCAAACCAACAACACACCCTGTGCATATCATGACACCTGTGCCACCTCCTGTCATCTGTAACATTGATGCAGGAACAGGCTAACATGGTTCTGATGCACAGGGTGACATTATAGCAGTGTAGCAATATTAGCAAGTTGTCAACAGTAAAGTGTAATGATATCCTTGTAGGTATATCTGAGCAGGCATTATGCATCACAGCTCTGATTGTCAATGTAGCATTGTTTACACCAGTGTTAGGTCTAAGTATGTACTGTCAACCCATGTGTCACTTGGCTGAAGTGTACAGTGTTGCCAGCATGTGTTAGTGAGTGAACAGTATGTCTGTGGTGTGTGCATTACAGATTAGCAGGTGTACATCTGTGAACATGGTGGGTGCACACTGTCCGCATGTACGTGCATAGTAGACACATGGAACGTGTGACATACCCTGTTGTGCACATTGTTAACATCTCATAGTATCTTTCGATGGCCAGTATGCATTCTACTACAGATATGTACTAACATGGGTACACATGTGCGTGTGTAACATGGGTCGACAGTATGCTGTGGGTGATACTGTTGATACATGTCAATGATTTGCAGTCTGGTAGTATACACAACCTCAATAGCATGAATATAACCAATCATTAGATGATGTTCTGAAAAATGACACACAGTTGTAGGGAAATCAGTAATATTTCGGTCCTTCCGGTACTATACTATAACAGTGACCACTGGTATTGACCGCCACCCGTACCTGGGACAACACCTGTTTGGCATATAGCCCTCATAGGTACATGCAAACACACTAGGGATATGTCCATCCACATCTGGAAATGCATGCATTGGCCTACAATGCATTCCCTGGATGGGATGCATATCCTACACAAGGGTATCATACAGACAGATACCTGTTGTCCAATACATGCTGTATAGCAGTAAGCCGACTATGGCATAGTCATCCACATTTACTATACATACTATCCCGATAGTACCACATAGGTGGTAGCCCTCAACATGTATGTTGGGTAATGATGTGTACAGACAGCCACATGTTATGTCATCTGTCCCTTGGTATCCACATATCCATAGGTATTGTGGAGTCCCTCAGTGTGTCACATAAGACATTAGGGGCCTGAATGCATATCCACAGGGCTGTTGTACACCTATGATGACTGTCCATTATTGGAGTTGTTGTTGTGTATGAACATGTCTGACATATACCCCAGGCATGTACCCTCACTCACAGGACTCTATAGTAACTGTCATGGGTGTGTGTGGCACAGATGACCTTGGACACAGATCACTACAGTGGCCAGGCTTGTCACATACATACATATGTGAGCTACAATCTCAGAAGCAGTGGCACAATCTGTCAAAGGTAACAAATGTATTCATGTAGTATGCAGGCTTCACACCTATGTACTGATTGAGGTCACATGTACACATATTTATTTGCCACGCAGATACCTGATGTGTGCAATGCACATACTGTTTTAATCATGATATGTCATACCATAGTAAAAGCAAAACCCGCACTACATTGACCAACTGTGTCACACACACACACACTCAACAATTACAGGATTCAGACCCCTATCTAACTATGTTATGATACTAGACACATACGCATTAACATGGCACGCTATATGTTTTGCTGGGTGTTTGCGCTTCTCCTGCTATATTTGTAGGATGCTGACATCATCTGACTTTCCAAAGAGGAATGTACCTCTTGTAATTTGTTTTCCCAGTCTCCAAAAAGGGCACTCCTCTCACAGGAGATCACACACATACACACCCTTCCCCACACACATACTGTCAGCGCTTGCAGGATTCAAACCCCTACCTAACTAGGTTATAATACTAGAGACATACACATTAACATGGCATGCTATATGCTTTACCTGGTGGTTTTTATTCTCCTGCTATATTTGTAGGATGTTGACATCATCAGACTTTCCAAAGAAGAATGTACCTCTTTTAATTTGTTTTACCAGTCTCCAAAAAGGGAACTCTTCTCACAGCAAATCACATACACACAGTCAGTGTTTGTAGGATTCAAACCCCTGCCTGACTATATTATGATACTAGAGATATATGCATTAACACAGCACACTATATGCTTTAGTGGGTGTTTTTTATTGTCCTGCTATATTTGTAGGATACTGACATCATCAGACTGGACATGGTAATGTGTGTACACTTTGTTTTATGCAATCCCAGGAATGAACCATGTGGGTCGGCAGGTGTCAACAGCTTGAAGAGGACCCCATAATCCTCACCTTGTGTGATCTATCTGTGGACACATTGACATCCCTTCATATGTCAACACATATTTATGCACAGATTGTTGGTTTTGTGGATACGACATGTGTCAGGGGTGTTGATAAAGGGCTATTCAAAGTCTATGTGGGACATGTGTAGCTCTTTTCAGTGATGTATGTCCTGGGTGTCTACCTTGCAAACAGTCTAGCATGTTTGGGAACTATGATCTGCACATGAACATACCACAGTTGGTAGGGTTGTGTGTTTGTCAGCTTCCAATAGCTCTGTGTATGACTTCAACCATGATGGACTCCATGGCCTTTCAGATCAGACTTCATAGGCTTACTGGACTATACTTCCCATGGTGTGTTGTGCACCTACACCTGTGGGGAGTGCCATATGCTGCTGTAACACCTTCAAAGGTTCCAGATCCTGTGGAGAGGGTGAGGCTCAACAGACTGTTCAGGTGCAGGGTCTGTTTGTTCTGTAATTCATGCATGACACATATTGAGAAACAATGTAATCCAATTGCTGCCATGCTTTTGGCTTTGGGGGGAGCTGTTCAGCCATTCTACATGTGATATCCCCTGGTACTATGACTGGGACTATGGTCAGTGGGAGGTATGTATGTCTATATGGGCCTGTCTGACAGGATGTCGGCATTTTCAGTCAGGTACAGTTGGCCCTGACTCAGGACATATATGAGTGTACATTGCTATTTATGACATAGCTGAAGGAGGTGTCATGATTCAGTCTGGAATCCTTCTCAGCTACTCTTTACAAAACACCAACAAACCTGAGCATTAATCCCTGTTATACTCTTTTACACACTTAACACCCTACTGATCCTTTGCGATCAGGCTACGGAGTATGTCAACATAATATCCTGCCATGTCCAGGGGTCGGTTTCGTGTGTACTCTCCAGTCCAGCCAGTGAATATTGTGGTTTTGACACATTGTCATATCTGCCTCATGTACACAGACTACCCTCTCCTCCTCCCAACAAACTCAGATATATGTGAGAGATGCAACAATATTGACATACAGGAGGCTGAGCTCTCTTGACCCATGACTGGCATAGTCTATCAGGTGGTGAAGGTAACCACACACACCACATATCAGTCTCACATAAACCTATAGTGACAGCAATCAAACAACATTATCACACATAAACATACTTGGAGGATCTACATAAACTCTACCTAAGCAGCAGAGACCTCCAAAGCAGACACACAAACAACTGCTACCCCACTACAATACCCACATATCACAAAGTTCACAATGTCAGTGTGCCACACAGTCACTGCCCTTCGGGCTAAACAACACACCTAATACACTTGTAATAGGTGACACTTATTGTCAGACACACTGATGTCCCACTCACCAGGCCAAACAAGGGAATAGTCACTTTGAGCTGTCTCTCGGGTGGCAGGATCCACAACATAACACATGCACTCAGGTCACTCCACAGCAAGTGCAGGACTGGCTCCAGCATTGTCCATGCTGGAGCGTACACCCTCACACTTCCCTCCCTGGACCACATGACATGATACATAGAGGAACTCTCTGATAATGTAGCCCAGGCCAGTATGACCCTGAACTTGTCTAGCATCTTACACCCACCAAGTATGATGTCACAGTATACCAACAAACTGATGATGTTTAACAGTTGGCTAACATGTTGGTGTCATTCACAGGGGATACAGTGTCTGTCAGCTTGGGGTGACATGCTCGACATGCCACGTAGCTTCCCTATGGACAGTCTGCACCTCTCACCCTTGGACTTTCGAATACTGGCTAAGGCAGTTGCTACCACCATACTGTCTTTTTTAAGCGGGGCTCAAAAGACAAACCCACCTCCATAGACATTACAGAGTACATGACACTGAGGGTAATGCTGCTCAACACCAGATATGTTACCCACAAATTGCGACCACTCAGGAATCTCCTCAGTATGGACAACAGCAATATCTGTGAACTAACAGACACCTGGTTCAGGCTCCCAAATGCACACCAGCACTACCAGGTTATATTTCATACCATGCTTTCTGACTACAAAACTCAGAATGGCCAACACATATAGGGGGGGTATCCATATACATGACAGATGCACATACCTCCGGGTTGGTAGCACTGCACAAAGCATCACAGACCATACATATGCACCTAACATTGTGCATATCTGCCTTTTGGTTTGTTGCCTGCTACAGACCACCCTCCCAAACACATGAACCACACTTGGCTTTCCTGGGAACACTGGACAATATGAAGGTCTCCCCAAACACCATTATATTGGGTAACTTCAATTACCCACACATTGACTGGGGATAGTACTCAGGCCCCAACACCCTTGCCCAACAGTTGCTACTATTTGTACACTCATATGCTATGTCACAACCGGTCAAGTCACCCACAAGAAGGGACAACATATTGGACATGATCATCACCAACATGGGGACTCTGTGTTCCCCTCCTGAGATATACCCCTCATTGGTAAGGTCGGAACATACATTTATCTCACTGGACATCCATATCCCATTAACACACCCATCCTGGGTAATCTTGGTGAACTTCTCAAAAGCAAATGTCACACTTCTCCAAACCAAGGTGGTATCCTTCAGAGACCCTGGGACAGTGGTAAGTATGGCTCTGACTGCTGAATCCTTTACATACACATTCTATGAACACCTAGTGGACTGCATAGATCGTGCTATCCCATATAACAACTGGAATCATTCCTCCAATGGCAGGGGACCTGTCTGTTAGACCCTGGCCATTAATAAGCTATACAATGAAAGGAGGATGCTACTACATGATAGAGCACAATCCCAGACAGGGAAGGCATCTGTGATCTGTACTACCAGACAGCTACAATCACTCATGTATTTATGTCAGGCGCGCTTCTCACAGACAATTGTACCAGACACATAGGACACTCACAAGCCCTTCTTCAGTTAATTCAGGTACCTGGGTGGACACTCACTGATATGCTGTGAGTTACTGCATACTGACTAAACATACCCTGAACCCACAGACATTGCCAACATCCTGGCAAACAGGTTCAGTGCAGATGTCTCCCCCCATCCCCCCTAAGGAGCTACTGTCCATCCCAACAGAGTGTAACCTCCATGACATCACAAATAAACAGGTGAGTGTTGCCCTCCCCACAGCGGACAACACAGCATCAATGGGACCAGACAGTGTCCTGGCCTGCATCTTACACGGGCTTCATGACAGACATAACCCTCACATTCCATCACTGTTCAATATCATAGTTACTGCAGGATATGTACCCATGGAATGGTGTACAGTGATAGTGATCCTGCTCCACAGAGTTGCTGCCACAACAGGCCACAGATAATATATGCCTATAAGGTTAACTAGCCTGTTCTGCAAAGCTATGGAGCATATTGTAATGGGACTCATGCACATAGACATCGGGAACCTACAGACACTGGGTCCTACACATTTCAGCATTATTGTGGGCAGATCTTGCCTCCTGGACTTATTCATATTCTTTAAACAGTTACCAGGTCTGTCGGTGTAGGGATGGTCATCCACACAGCCTGCCTGGACCTTGCACAACCCTTCGACACAATACCACACTCGGCCATTATGCATAGGCTCACCGGCATCAATATCGACACATATCTCACATGATGGATTGCTACTTGGATCAGGGATAGCAACCACATGCTCAGTATTGCAGATGCCATGTCTGACTATACACCAGTTATACATGGCATCACACAAGGCTCAGTCCTGGGACCTCTCTTGTTCAGTATATATTTGTGTGACATATGGCTAACACAGGAGGAATATGGCTGACCATGTTTGCAGATGACTGCAAACTGGGTGCCATAATCAACTCTCCGGCTGGCAAATGCATACTCAAACGGGGTCTCACAGAGATAGGATGACTGGTGCCTGAGCCATGGACTATAGCTAAATGCCATTAGTTGCATAATCATCCCCATTGGGAATAACAACATGCCCACACATTACCACATAGGTAGTAATCCATTACATACGGTAGTAGTTGTTACGGGTTTGGGGGCACAACTTGTTTGTACTCTCGCCTTTGACAATCACATTGCCAAAGTGGTTAGACAGAACTTCTATATAGCCCACCTTATCCCATATGGTTTCACATGTTGATCAAGTGAGGTCATTGTGCCCCTATACTCATCACGACCATGCTTGGTTACAATGCCACATTTGGGATGTACCTTACCCGACACCTGCAGCAGCTGTAATGGCCACAAATGTTCCACAACAAGCAGATGTAGGGACTCACATGGATGCCCTGCACAGTTCAGATACAGTAACTCCAGCTCTACTCAGTCGCTTACCACCTACACGGATGTGTTGTGTGCCTGTAGTTTAAGGAAATATCTGATCCAGATTTAATGGACATGCTCCACCTCAGGATATCCGACTCCCTTGGAGCTACACACTCCAGGGACATATACCTCAGCACAGATGTTAATGGGACATGCTGGAGGGACAGATCCTTATCCCAGAGGCTTCACTCACTGCAGATTGTAATCCCGGTTTTGCATGGACAGAGCCACCCACTGACCACCTACAGGAGACATCTTGACAAGTGGATGGGTGATTGTATGTTTACCCATGGGATATCTTCTGGGTCCCTGCTAGACAGAGGCACAATACACTAAACGTAAATGGGCTATCTTGTGTGACCTACTATTCACAGGCACAGTGTTCTACTTTGACAGGGTTGCAAAAGCCAAACACACTCTGGCTAGGCTTGTACATGCCCTAGGGTGGATAGGCTAGTATCGACCTCTGAACCTATGCTAATGTTCAGGATGCACAATGTTTATTGTTGATACTGTTTGCAGGTTTTATCATCTTTGCTTTCCCACTTTCTATGAACAACTTAGGTATCTCCAGAACATATTTGATAATGACAGGGTTCCACTATATTATATATGTGTCTGTTGTCCTATAACTGTGTGCACAGGGCAGATTGCTGGATAGTGAGAGGTTCCTGGGTTAACACATGCAACTGCCTGATATGTGTGGCCCACTGCTGTACTCTGACATGGCCTAAGTGTGTGAGCATGCCCAGTTCAGACTGTCAGTGTTCTGTTGCCTGACATGTGTCTCATTTATTCAAGTTTGTGAGCATGCCCAGTATGACCTTGCAGTATGTTGCTGTCTGAGGGCCACTACATCTGTTGATGTATGTGTACATGTCCAATATTAACATTTCTACTGTGTGTGTTGAAAGTCAGGTTCTATTCCTACTGTGGGACTCCCCTTTGTGTCATAACTCGACAGGGATTATGTTGTGCCTGCAGGGTTTCCATGGAATACTTACCATAGACTTATCAACATTTCTTTATACAGGTTGACCATTGCAATACTGTCATGGCTTAGTGGTTCAGTACTATGACTGTAGTGCACAGTGTCCTGGGTTCGAAACCCATCACTGCTTTATATTTTCATACTGAGCAGAACAGACTGCTTAAGGGCCAGTAGAGCAAATATGAGCATGTTGCCTTTTGTTCAGCTATGTCCTACTTAGGTTCATACTAGGCTATCTGTCCTGAGGCATTTACAAGCCTAGCCAGAGTGTGTTTGGCTTTCGCCACCCTCTGAACTGATTTTACTGTGCCCTTTTTAAGGTTAGTTTACTGTGCCTCTGTCTAGTAGTAACACCAACGTAATCCCCGTGGTAAACCTACGATCTCCCATCCACTTGTCAAGATTCCTCTTGAAGAGAGTCAGTGAAGGGCTCTGCCTAACATGGACTGGGATTCTATTCCAGAGCAAAGGGAGCCTCTGGGTTAGGAATCTGTCCCTCCAGCATGTCCAATTTATTTCTGTGCTCACGTTTATGTCCCTCGAGCACATAGCTATATGATATTTGGATTTTCTGAGGTGAAGCATGCTCATTAATTCCAGGTTGGACATGGCTTTATACATCAGGCATAGATCGCCTCTAAGTAGGCGGTATGCAACTGAGTAGAGCTGTAGTTTCTTTCACCGAGCAGCATATGGCATCGGTCCCATGATCCTATTTGTGAGGTACTTTTGGGGTCTTTCTAGTTGCTGCAGGCGTCAGGTAAGGTACATCCCAAATGTGGCATTGTATTCAATTATGGACCTGATGAGGGATGAATAAAGGGGCACAATGACCTCCCTCGATGTAGATGTGAATCCTTTCATGATAAGGTGGGCTATATAGAAGGTCTTTCTAACCACTTTGTCAATGTGGTTGTCAAAGGGGAAATTACTGTCAACTTGGGTCCCCAGGTCCCTAATTTCTTCTTCCATACTTAATGGATTCCCGCCTATGTGGTAATTTGTGTGCACTTTCTTTTTGCCAAAGGATATGACGATACACTTTTTAGCGTTTAGCTTTAGGCCATGGCTCTGGCACCTGTTATCCGTCTCTATGAGACCCTTTTGGAGGATGCTTGTGTCAGCTGGAGAGTCAATTATGGCGCCCAGTTTGCAGTCATCTGCAAACCTGCTCAGCCACAGTCCTCCCGTGTTAGCCTGTACCTCCGACAAATATATGCTGAACACAAGAGGTCCCAGGACTGTGCCTTGTGGGATGCCACTTGTAACTGGTTTAGAGTTGACATGGCTCCAGCAATTCTGACTATGTGGGTTCTGTCCTTGAGCCAGTTTGCAACCCATCTTATGACATAGGGGTTTATATTTAAGCTGGAGAGCTTATCTATGATGCCCGAGTGGAGTATTGTGTAGAAGGCTTTTGCGAGGTCCAGGTAGGCTGTGTGGACTACCTTCCCTCATCAATGGCCTTTGTGACTGTTTCAAAGAAATTGACTAGGTTTAAGAAGCAAGATCTGCCCTTAACAAAGCCAAATTGGGTAGGATCCAGTGTCTGTAGGTCCCCACTGTCTTTGTTTATGAGTTCCATGATGATCCTCGCCATAGCTTTGCAGACTGGGCTAGTCAGGCTTATGGGGTGATAGTTTCCAGGGTCCGTAGAGGCACCACCTTTGTGGAGTGGGACCACTGTTGCTGTACGCCATTCTTTGGGTACATATCCTGTAGTAAGGCTGAGATTGAACAGCAGCTGTATGTGGGGCTTAGCTCTTCTTGGAGTTCATGTGGAACGCAGCCCGGGACACCATCTGGTCCCATTGATGTTGTGCTTTTCACTTTGGAGAGGGTGGCTCTTGCCTGAGCATCTGAGATGTCAGGGAGGCAACACTCTGCTGGGATAGATATTTGCTCTTTGGGGGGGAAGGGGGGTAGAAGTTTGCACTGAACCTGCCTACCAGAATGTTGGCAATGTCTGTGGGTTCAGTGTATTTATTGTCATTTTGGACCAACTCTGAGCATATCTGGGAGTTGCCACCCAGGTTACTAACATAACTAAAGAGGGCCGTGTGATTATCTTTAGTGTCCTGTGCAATTTTTCTCTCAAAGCTAGCCTTGGATGATTTTATGAGGGACCATAGTTCTTTGCTAGTACTGATCAGAGATGAGTTCCCTTTTAGGGATTTTGCTCTATCATGTAGTAGCATCCTCCTTCTGTTGTACAGCTTATTTATGGCTGGGGTCCACCAGGCAGGACACCTGCCTTTGGATGATTAGGTCTTGGTTTTGTTTGGGATAGCATGATCCATGCATTCCTGAAGGTGTCCATAGAATACATTTATAAAGGATTCTGCAGTTTGAGCCGTATTTTCCACTGGCCCGGGGGCCTTGAAGGATTCCACCTCAGTTTTGGAAGTGTGACATTAGCTTTTGAGAAGTTTTTCACTGTGGTTTTCTGGGCTGTGGGTGGGATCAGGATGTGGATATCCAGTGGAATTGATTTATGGTCCGATCTTACCATTGAGGGGAATACCTCTGGTATGGAGCATAGAGTCTCCATGTTGGAGATGACCAGGTCCAGTATGTTATCCCCTCTTGTGGGGGTGATGACTAGTTGTTCCATAGCATTTGAGTTTATAAATTCTAGGAACCTTTGGCATAGGATGTTGGGTCTTGAGTACTGGTCCCAGTCAATGTTTGGGTAGTTGAAGTCACCCAATATAATTGTGTTTGGAGAGACCTTCATATACTTAGACCCAGCTTGTCCAACATTGCTCAGTATTAACCAACAGTGCTGGACTTTGCCCAATATTACTCAACATTGACCACAGTTGTGCTAGTTGGTGTGTGCGATTTTCTTTACATATACTACATGGCGGTAAATGCTGTTTAGCACTGCTTTATATTGCTTAACACATGTCAGTCATGCCTCAGGTGGTTCTGCAGGGCTGGCTATGTTGGATGCACATACTACACTCCCTATACATGTTTGGAAGCAGGGGGTGTCAACTTAGGCATCCCTTTTACTATATGTGTGAGTCAGGGAGAGGTATCATTTCCAGGGTTCCTACTGAGCCAGTGCATGTGCTATACATTGCCTCTTTGCCAAGGCCAAAGCATACTGGGCATGCCTCCTTCTGCCTACTGGGGCAGGCTCAGGTTGTTCCTCCTCCGAGTCACGCTCTTCCTGTGATGGCCTTGGCAATGGTGGGGTGCTGTTTAGCCCAGGCCTATGCTGGTCCTGCTGCAGCTGTTTTTGCAGGATCATATTATATAGCATAGCACATCCCATGTCAATTTGGGTGCATGTAGTTGGTGAGTACTGCAAGGCTCCACCAGATGTGTCCAGGCACCGGAACCATGACTTGAGCAGCCCAAACACACGCTCGATTACATTTCGTGTTTGTGCGTGTGCCTCATTATGGCATTCCTGTTCAGGTGTGTGCATTTCTGATGGGTGTCATCAGCCATGGCTCCAGTGCATAGCCAGCATCCCCCACTAGGTGACCATGTGGGATGTCCCCATTGGCAAATGTCTGGTACAGCTGCGTCAGATGCCAGATATGGGAATCATGGTAGCTTCCAGGGCAGCCAGCACACACATTCAGTATTATGCCCTCGGCATCACACATGACCTGGCAGTTGATGGAGGGGAAGCCCTTGCGGTTGATGTAGACCCTACCCCGCTCACTGGCTTTTGCTTTGATGCGTATGTGTGTGCAGTCTATTGCACCCACTACCTCAGGGTATTCCGCTATTTGCTGGAAGAGATGCATATTGCTGGCCAATTCCTCATGGGAATTGGGGAAATATACATGATCACCGACATGTGCTGACATGGCATCCAGGAACTGGTGCAGTACCCTGGATGCTGATGCCTGTGATATCCCCATCATATCACCAGTTGGTCTCTGAAAGGTACCTGTTGATAATATTCTTAGGCCAGCACATACCTTGGTTTCCACTGGGATGGGTTCCCCTCTGTTGGTTCTGTGTGTGAGGCATGGCCTGCACAGCTCAACAATTTGCTGCAAGAGGTCTCTGTCCACTCTATAGTGCTCCACTATCTCCAGCTCATGTAGTCCCTGGTAGGTTACCCTGGGCCTGTACACTCTTCTCCGTCTCCTCACTGTGGGTTGTCAAGCAGCATTTGCATTATCACCACCCTCAGCATGTTGCATATGTCACCTTATAACAGCAATGGCATATCCTAACATTTCTTTGTCTCAGTGAAGCTATTTCAGTTTTCACTTCTATTAGCTTACTGCAGTGTTGCAGTGTCTCTTGAGAGAAACATAATTGACTGTTGTTTGCAGACTTTTAAGTGCTGGGATGGGCTGGACTAGTGTACTGCCTGTGTAATTGCCTGATTCTGATTGTTTTCACCTGCTAGCTCTGCTAGTACTCCCTGGTAACTTCCTACTATTTGGTCTGCTTCCTTTTTCCTTTCTGTTTCCTCAGGGGGGAGCGCCGCGCACACAAGCACAAACATGCGCACACCAGGTAGCACGCACACATGCTTACACAGACTAAAACTTGCTTATTCTTGTTAAATCGTGTGCACACCAGTGCAAACGTGCTTACAACTGTTTACACAGCCTTACATATGCTTACTCTGGATTACACGTGTGCACACACGCTAACACATGCGCACACTGTCTTACTCGAGTTTACTGACACGCATGCATGCATGCTCAGCAAGAAACTTTGATGTTATCCACGGCATACACCTTTGATTTCTTTACTTTACCTAGCCTACCTGTTGACACACCTCTTTCAATGATATGTAAATGCCACCTGACACATGCCACTCAGTCCAATGAGCTTCACTTCTTTCATACATGCCCCCCATGATGTCACCTATCTTCTACTCTGTTACTCCCCTTATCCTACTCCTACACTCCACTGACTGTGCTCATTTGCTATGTAAACTTGCGATTCACTATCCTAACCCTCATTTGCATGGGATTGCCTACTAATGCTTGGTTACATCTCTTAAACTGAGCTTCCCCCCTTAGCAACCTCTACTCCGTGGCCATGTTGTCTTCAGCCTTCCATTCACTTGCATTGTAAATTCATATCAGCTATAAAATCCACATTTCTGGATCATAATTATTGATTTTCTGGTTTATAGGGTGCAGTGCGTTTACGCGGTGCTGCGCTATGCTTAAACCCCGGAGATTGGGATGAAAAAAAAAAGTTTTTTATTTTTATTTTGCATCGGTGAACATTGCCAAGGGCTGTATTTTTGGCCATTGGCATTCTTCCTCCTGTAAATGCATCCTTTTTTGGGGCTTCACGGCTCCGTTTTGCTATTTGCAGAACCGTACACAGTTGTCAACTGAGTACATTTCAGCAAATGACACTACTCCTACTCGGACAGGTTCGGGTTTCCTGGATCGCAAATTTACCTCATTTGTATAGCTTTCGCCTGCAATTGAGGTAATTTGCATATCCAAGCCCTGTCCATGTAGGACAAGTTTAAGGAGCTCTTTTACATGCCCCTACCAGCTCTTCCTGGATCGCTTGGCGGGCATGTTGGCTGCATGGAGTCTTACTCTACTCTTTGACTCTGTGCAAGCCTTCGTGAATCTGGCCCTCTGTTTTTACACCACAAACACACCCGTTACTTGATACAGGGATTTAATTGATTTCTCTATGGGCCATGACAATAAACCAGATTTTTATAATCTAAGCCGTGAGGAGAATGAAGCTATTAAAACATTACAGAATAATAATGAAATAGTGATTAGACAGGCTGATAAGGGTGCGGCAATAGTGGTGTTGAATTATGATATGTATGCTAATAAAATTAGGGGATTGTTAGATGATAGTGAGACATATCAGAATTTAAATGGAATATTATTGGATAAGATTATTAAGAATGTTCAAGGAGAACTGTATGACCCACTTTTATGCAATGTGATTGATGCTGAATTATATAAATATTTTTTAGTAGAAAAACTTGTAATCCCCATTTTTAGGGAATTACCGAAAGTGAACAAGGTCTTAATGGATCCACCTATGAGACCCATAGTCTCAGGAGGTGGTTGGCTCACTGAGTCATTATCAATTTATTTAGAGAAACAATTTAGAACAGTGGTTGATAAAATTGAGTCTGTGGTGAAAGACACTCAACAATTTTTAGAAAGTTATGCAGGATATGTTCTCTCTACACAGGATACTAGTAGTGATCTATTAGTAACATTGGATGTTGTGTCTTTATTTACATCGATACCCAATACAACAGGAATGGAATATGTGAGACTACTGCTAATTGAGAAAGGGATCCCCAGAGACCTGATTATGAGGTGTATGTTAATACTGGATATAGTATTAAGCAACAATGTGTTTATGTATGACAAGAGGTATTATTTGCAAAAGAAAGGGGTTGCTATGGGGACCCCTTGTGCAAACTCATATGCCAATCTGGTATTGGCGTACTGGGAAGGCACTTATGTTTTGGGTGATACATTATTCAATGGATGCATAAGATACTACAGATGCTTTGTAGATGATATTTTTTTTAATTTGGAGTGGTAACAAGCAACAATTAGATGACTTTGTCACTTATGTGAATGGAACAACAAACTTTTTAATGTTTGAATGTAAGAGCTCATCACAACAGATAGAATTTTTAGATGTACAATTAACAAAGAAGGCTAATGTAATAGGAACTGATATATATAGAAAACCTTGCTGAAGGAATAATTTGTTACATCGTAGCAGCATGCATCCAGGACACATCTATCCAAATATTATAAAAAGCCAGGCACTAAGGGTATCTAGGCTAACTAGCCATGATGATAGATATCAAGAGCAACAAAAAACACTGCCAGATAATTTTATAGAAAGAGGTTATCCTAGGAAAGACGCAGATAGGATACTTAAGGAGAATGCCATGCAAAGGTTAGAAAAGGGTAAACCATTTTTTCACAAAAATAGAGGGAATGAAAGGAAGAATTGTAGAGTAGAACAGGACGATAAGAAAAATAGGCTGGTAATTCCTTTTACTAATAGAAATTTGAAAATCAAAGAAATAATAAATAATAATTGGAGACTGCTAACCATTGATAAGATAACTGAATTAGTTGGGCCAAAACCCAATTTTACCTACAAGAACATGAAGTCATTAAAAAGATTATTATGCTACGAAGAAAATATAAAAGATGAAATACATACTCAAAGGAAAGGGACATTCCCATGTAGACGTTGTAACCAGTGCATGTATATGGCAAATGACAATAAGTTTATACAAGCAGATACTGGACAGGCATACATTTTCAAATATTATGCAGACTGCAGATCTAAGGACTTAGTGTATCTAGCTCAGTGTCAGTTATGCAAGTCTTTCTATGTGGGAAAGACAAATAGAACCCTTAGGGAATGTGTTAGGGAGCATGTGTATGCTATAAATAAGGAAGATGAGGGAAATGCTTTGCAAGGCATGTTATGGGATATGGTACACCACATATTTAAATTTAGAGCTTTAGAGTCGGATAAGAAAACAGGTAGGTTAGGGGATATCAAAAACTATACAGAAGAACAAGAGAATAGATGGATAATGAGATTGCAAGCACACAAAGCACATGGTCTAAATGACAAGGTGCCACTTAAACCTTTTTTAGCAGCACGGCCTTATGCACATTAAGTACTACAATTATAGGGTACATACATTTATATGGTTAGTATATTGAATAAATTGTCAGCATCTATACTATATGTAATTGAGAGTTATGACAATATTAATGTATTAGTATTTTAAGTTATGAAATGAATTTACAGGTCATGCGATTGTATAAGTTTATTGTAGTTGTTAGGTACATGTTTTTAGTACATGTTTTTAACCACTATATTTGTATTTAATGTCTTTTATATTGCGTTTATACTGCATTTAAATAGTATACCCTATTAGTATATTTTTATATGTATGTTTATTATATGTAGGATATATACTTGTTTTATAAGTAGGATAGTATATGTATATCTGTCTTACGGAGACTAATTGTTTAATTGTTTTTTATGAGGTCATAATGATATGCAATGAGAGATTGGATGAATGAGTTTAGTAGGTAGTATAAAAGTTAGAGGAAGTGAACAGCTGTATTGAAGTCTGATGAAACTTTTTTTAAATGTGAAAGCGCTTACCGTTGGATCCTGTTCCTGTTAATATTTTTGTATTAAACTGCATTGGATTAAGCTGTGGTGAGCCTCTTCTGTTGTTTTTCTAATTTGTGCATTTGGTCTGAAGAGGCACCTTACTCAGGACTGGTTGGTTTTTGTACTGTAAATTGTTCTCTTGGTTTACTTCACACATAGCAGTTATGTAGACCAGCATATTGCACTTATTGATATTACTGTTTATTTTGTGCATGGTTACAGCTAACTCGGTTATTCATCAAATTGCTACTAATATGCATCTCTTTAACTGCTGGGTTATTAAGCAGTACCTGTTTGTTAAAAACAGACATGCTGCTGGTTAGCACAGCTTGCAAGGAAACTGGTCAATATGCTTTAATTTTAGCATGCCGTGGGTTCCAATCTACATAGCGGGAAACATATCAATAAACAATTCTCTTGCTTTACTTCACCCCTGACAGTACATTGCACTTATCTTTATTAAACTTTATTTTGTGCATGTTTATGAATAACTAGGTTACTCATCAAATTACTACTAATATGCCTATAATCTGTAATGCTCTGTTAACAGCCACTCCTTAACAGCAGGGTTGGAAAAGTTTGCTACAGACTGATATAGTCTGACAAAGTTTTTTGCAATATGGTATTATTTTTAAAAGTGCTATCAAGTTCTATTTTATCATTAATTACAGCATTCAATTCAAGAGCCACATCATCCTTCTCTTTTGAGAGAGTGAGATGGGCAGACTTACAGTTGAAATGCAAAACAAGAAAGATGTATGCATTTGCTTTGTGATGTGCACTTTAGCAAGGAATATTTTAGTCCTCATCATATATCTTACTGTGTCACTCATGTACAGCAAATTGTATGGTTCTGTTAATAGAAGCTGTATGATACATGACACTCCCACTGTCTGGAGAATGTATGTTTTCCATTACTGTCAATGTTTGTGACCACAGTGCCTACATGAATTATTTTTTTGCTATTTACCTACTGTACATGACTAGGACATGTTCATTTGTTTGAAATCCTAGGTTAGGAACCATATTAATATACCATCCCCCATCCAGGTGATGTTATAACACCAAGTCTTCTCACTGCATTCATAATATGCCTTTTCTGTCAAGATGAACTAGCTAGATAGGTAGGTGTTAAGATTAGAGGTGGATGCAAGCTACAGTTGCAGGTTTGAATCTCATGCACATGAATATTTGTTCGAAAATGTAAAAGTCTGTGTGTAACCTTGGACAATATGCAAGGTGATTATCTAATGTTCTTCAGAAATAAATTTTTGAGAAACTGATCTGAGAAATGCATATCACTGTTATTTGAGGAATACATCATTCTTAGTTGCTCCTTTCTTTTTTCAGGTGATGAAGACAGGACCAAAAATTTTGCTCTGTGCATTGAGTAGCTGCACGGGCTTGAGGAGAAGCAAAGAGAGAAAGAAAGAAATATACTGTTTACATTTTCTTTTCTGTTAAATGAAATGCATCTGATCTTTGCTACTTACCTGTTTTTCACATCACCATCTGTATTGTTTGGAATGCATAAATACCCATCATGCATCAGTAAGGTAAGTAAAATAATCACACTATAGCTGCTCTTAAAACTGTGATTTAAACCAAAAATTGAAAATATAATTTAGCAATAAGTTATTTTTTCAGCTCACAGTTTTTGAAATATACTCCTTAACTTAAATGACAGTTGGGTTGGTGTAAGTGTCACATACTTCTAAATGGGCATGTTTCATATACAAGTCTTGGTGTATTAATTGCTGTTTATTTTGGTACATTTATGTATTTGGATATATTTTTTGGTGATTGTTCTTATTGTGTGTAGCCTATTTGTTCACTGAGGGAATGGATGTCTGCTGTCAGTGTTTGCATTGTCATTTACAGACCGCATAGCATGCATTTCAGTTTAACATTGACACTGCATCTATTTACAGCACCTTTGGTGTTTTTATTCCAACATGCTTGTATCTAGGTTTGTTAATATTTGTGCAGATAGATGTTTCTTTGTAAAATTTCATAATCAGCCAGCATCATCAGGATGTTTGTATTTTCCATGCTACTTACTGGTACTAATTGTAGGTAGGTAATGCATACAATTGTACACATACAATACTATTAGCACATTTATTAGATTCTCATATGTCACAGGCTGTGGTGATCGAACATATAAAACACTTTTTACTATTGTATTTATTATATTGATGTGTTTTCAGCCAATTATCATGCTTCATGGCTTAGTTATTTTTCATATGGCTTGCCTAGTTTCCATAATATCATCATCTCACTTTGTCCTTGTCTTAACAATAATATTTGGTGGCTGTTCACATGAATCATTACATGCAAACAGTACAATTTATAGATTCTTAGATGCTTAGATCTTTACTACGTTAATGACCAAGGATGGCCTTTCTAAGCCTAGCCAAGTTTTAATAAAAGAATAATGATGTCCTATATATATAAATAGAACACTGAGGGGTAGGCATTTATAAGGTACCTTTGGCCATAATGGACATAATTGGTGGTAGGCCTAGTGTAAATTTACAAATACCCCATCCATTGGTCCAGGTTGTGGTTAAATTGTGTAATAGATGAAATCAGCTTCAAGTGGATTTGAAGCCTGTTCATAGGTGATGCAGTCTGTGTGAATCTGTCTCTCTAGCATGTTCCATTTAAGTCACAGATAAAATTCTGGTCCTTAGACCTTGTATTTCAGGTACTGTTAGACTTATAAATATCCAGGAGATAACTGTGGTATTTGTGGATGCCTTGTAAGCCAATCAAAAGATCACTCCTCAGAAATGTATATCACACTGTGTAGAGGTCTTTAATGCCCACTACATAAGGCAGATTGGTTACTCCTTGTATTCTTTGTGTATTGAAAATCTGAGGTAGTTGTAGTTTCTGCATATGCCTGATCAGGTACATACTGAAGGGAGCATTGTACTCTATGATTGTTGTGAAGGGCAGAGTACAGTGTGGGATAATGACCTCTCTGGACCTAACTGCCATGCCCTTACTTAACTTATGCAGCACAAAAGGATTTACTCAGCACTGTGACCACATGGTGGTCGAAGGTAAGGCTACTGTCTATATGCTCATACAGAGTACTGACCAGTGGATTGACTGTTGGAGTCATATTATCAACATGTTAATTATCCATCATGGTTGTCTTTTGAAAGGGTACAATCATGCAATTCTTAGAACTGATTTTTTAAGAGCATGGCTTGCCACCATTTGGTAATCATAGATAGGCATTCTTGAAGAATGCTTGTGTCTGCATTGGAGTCAATGATAACCTACAGCTTGAAATCATCTGTAAAGTTAGTCAGAGAAAAATGTTCACTGTTTGCTTCCACTTCAGAGAAATAGATTCCAAAAGCTAGCAGTCCCAGTAGTCAGCCATGGGGGACTCTGCTAGTGACTGAGCTCTTGGTGGAGGTGGCTTCACCTATTTTGACATCCTGGGTCCTATCAGTGAGCCATTTGGCCAGTGGAAATTAAAAGAGTTTATACTTAATTTACTGAGCCTGTCTATAATGCCTGAGTTGGGTATTGTATCAAAATACTTGGCAAAGTCCAGGTAAGCTGTGTACACAGTCTTTGCCACATCCATTGCTTTTTTGACACTCTCAGTGAAGCCCACCACATTTAATATGTATGACCTTGCTTTAACAAAGGTGAACTGTGATAAGGCCAGTGTTTCCATGTGCTTCCATGTTACCTATGTCCTCATTTATCATGTCCATGATGATTCTTTACATGGGCTTACATATGAGGCTAGTGAGACCTATGGGCTAGTATTTACTCCAATTAAGACGTTGTCACGTTCGATTCTCAGCTAGAGTGTCTTCTGTGTGGAGGCATGCGTGAATGGGGTGTGTCCTCATTGAAGGTTGTGTGTCAGGGCTGGTAACTCGGCACGTAAAAATCCACTACCAAACATTAGTGGACCGGAGGTCTGCTGTGGCGACCCCTAACCGGGATAAGCAGAAAGACACAACAAGTGTTTTAAAATCCTTTGTGCAGGGGAATGACTGTAGCCATCTTCCTTTATTTTTGCATAAAACCTGAATGTTGGCTACAGTTGAAAAGTGATTCAAGTGAACCAGAGATGGTTTTGGGGCCCATCAATGCAGTGCATTTTGTCTTGGAAAGTGCACTGAAGAGCAGTTCCATAGTGATGGCTGTGTGCAATGTGGTATACAGTATTTTGTTTGGAGTATCAGGTAGTTGGAGGGGGGGTTCAAGTGAACTACATATTGACATTGACACACAGACATGAGTGTCCAGGGGACCCATGTAAGGGAAAGGAAGGCAATAATGGCCTACTTCTTACATTCACATGAACAGGTTACTGAAGCAGGCACTATTGTTACACAGTGCTGATCAATGTCATACTGTTACGCTGACATGTATAAGCTTTGTTGTCACAGGTCAGTTATGTTAATGTGGCATGAGGCAGAGTCAGGCTTGCTTCCACTCAAATGTCAGGATTTGTGTATGCCTGCCATGCTTAATGCTGGCTAGTTTTCAAATGTTCAGGTGACATCCTGATTTCCACTGGTAAGTCATATTATGCATGCCATTGCATGGTCTTGACTGACCTGCTCAGATTAGTGACCCATACATTCTCCCTGACATGTTCTGTTATGGTCATGTCCTTAGCTGTACATACAGTGACACAGAAAAATGTGTTATGTGCATTAGAAACCATTCACTAGCAGCAATTGTGTTGATTATAATTTTGCTACTTGCTAATGTTTGTATCATTTACAAGTAAAATATGTTTCAAATAAGTTTGATATATGCTACTGTACCTTCAGTCTCATATTTGTATTTGCATAAGTCACCAGTATGTTAATTAAGTATGTTAGAGTACAGATATACACATCAGTTTCATATTAAGATCATCTTTGATCTCCATGGGAATGTGCTGCATAACAGACATTTGCTTTTCATGTCTGTTGTGATTTGCATTTTATCTTGACAGAACATGGGACCCACAGATGTTCATCTATCAGATGCAGATGACGAGCACATGCCAGGCCACTGCCAGAGTCCTCAGATGATGATGATGTTGATGAGGAAGAAGATGATGAGGAAGATGGACCCGCACCTGCGCAAGCCATAATGTCTGCTGCACTCTGGAGAAGATGACACCAAGACCAGAACAGAGACAACTATTTAGAGGATATCCAGGATCTCATGACCAATGTGTTTTGAACATAGATGAGGGACATGATGGGGATATTCTTCCAAGATATGATACAGGCTATTGGCAACTCATTCATTGAGGTCATTCATGAGGTGCAACCACATAAGCCTGGTCCTTCCTGTCCATAAGTATTGTCTATGTTCCCCACTTGTGTTAGATTGCCTACATGCTGATTGCCATAAAATTGATTAGACTCTATATGCATTCTTGTGCAGGAATACCATGTAGCTGACATGCCTATGTGCTATCATCGTGTGACATTTAATTATGTTTCAGTGTATGCACAACACACATTAACACATTACACTTTCCTCCCACATTCAGCTGCAATTAACCTGCAGTTAATTATGCTGCAATTAGCCTGTAAACATGTGTTTTACTGAGGGCAGCTGACAGACAACTGATGTTGTCCATATTCCAGCACTATCACTGTGGTATGTTTTGGATTTGCGTATTGCCATATCATGTATGGACATGTCATTTCCCGTGTGTTTTGGAAGACAGTTGTAATGTTGCCCACCTGGCATGGTGTGGTTTGTGTGCCATGTTTTGGCAATACTGATGCCATGCAGGGTCATAGACAGGTATGTTATATTTGTGGGCAGTCCTACTTTTCTGACTGCATCAGACACAAATGTAGCATGAATGTATATACAGTACAGATAAGTTATTCTGTAACAGTGCATTATGCTGTGTTTGATGAATCTTAAATTCCATGTCCATTATTTATTCACATAAGTTCACACCTTTCATAAGAAGTTGTACATATTAACTGATTGTACATTTGTCTGCACATAGCTAGACCCATAGTGGCACACAATTGTACCATTGACATGTGACAATTCACTGGCTTACTGTTGATGTCCTCTAATAATGATCACAGAAATCTCCTCTGCTCAGAAATGAGCAGGGTGTGTAGCATACACCAGCATTTAAATGAAAATGTGTGTGTATGTACTTGAAATTCTTATATTGCTTACCTATGCATGTTGATGTTACATGATTGCACATTATCGTGTATGTGTGACTTATACATAGCCATTTCTATGGACATCAGAAATCATTCTGCTCACATGACATACATTTTCCATTTACTTAAATGTATTTTGAGGTTGGCTTCTAAAGCACCCTGTGTACTATAGTCATGCATTTGCAGTGTGTCAGCTTACCTTGTCCTGTTTTTCCCTGATGTGGGCTCAGATTTTCCACCTCCCTTTCACCTTAATATTTCCATATAATATTCCATATAATATTTTGCATGTATGTTTGCCTTTGTTGCAGTTATTGACCACTGCCAAGTATTAATTTGTTGACACAGCGAACATGGGCCAAATGTGTGGCAATTTTACGATGCAGGACATCTGCACACAAGTCGCTGGTTTATTCCTACCAAAAAAAAAAAACTACCCTTGCCCCTATGAATTTTCTTCATATTTTCTATTCCAACATCCCGCTTGTGTGCCCCTCTTCTTCACCCATACCCCACATCTTCTTTTCTATCTCCCACTTTCCGTGGGTGTGGGTGTTACTTGTGTTCCCCACACAAGCCCTGAACCCACTGTTAGCTAATGTTAGCTGTGCTGATATGTCTGTGATTGCCCTTTGCCTTTATTCATTTTTTTATTAGAAATTTTGCAAACTCTGTTGGAATCCAAGCAGGCATATTTTATTAGTAACATACAGAATTTAAAAACAGTTTATATAGTCCCAGCTCCAATTAAATAAACAATTAAACAATTACATAAATAAATACAACTTTAAAGTAACACACAGCAATTCATATAATACTTTTCCAGCAACATTCTGTGTTCAAGCCTATAGGCATCAATGTATTATATTTTAAAATAAACACTGTTTCCTTTCTTAGAAGCATAAACTTATATGCTTCTTTATCAAAACATTCCATTTTAATTTGTTCCAAAATAGTGGCTTTCAAACCCACTGGATATCCACCATGACATTTATTAAAATGAAGAGCCAAAGGGCTCTCCATTCTATTTTTTTTTTCAGTGGCTGCTGTGTTTTTCGTTTTGTGGTGAAGCAATTCAGCGTTTTTCTTCGTTTGTGTTACCATTATCTGATTGCTGATGGCCAGTGACCCAGCAGTTAATATTCCATGGAAGTATAGAGAGGATAATGGGGGTTCCTCTCAGCGTACATTGGATGGCTTTTTGAGCTCAAATGTGGAGCGGGATAGAGACCGGTTCGATAGAAATACCAACAATGAAGATAGCTCTGCTACACCAATTTGGGGAACGTATTTTAGCAGAGACTCGCAGTAAGCGGCTTACTAATCCTTTTGCCAATATTGGTAAACATTCCTTGGACTATCCGGTTGAGGTAAAAACCTTGATTTTCAAGTTAAGTAATTTAATGAATAAAGAAATGGCTATCTACTACAACCATACTAGTCTACAGAGATATTTAGATCTAGATGTTGTGCCACGGGGATTAAGAGCTATTAAATCCCCTTCTCAACCTTTTGATTTGACATCTTTGGAGGATAAATTGTTTAAACAGAGGTGGGAAAAGGCTGCCTGTTACTTAGAGTTGCTAGTTCTTATAATCCACCTTTACACCCCACCTTGCACACATTTGAGAAAATTTGTGAGATGGACCTATGGGCTATTAAGAACCAGGTTATTTACAAGAATCAAAAACACCCAAGTAACATCACTTTGTTAGAACGTGATTTCATTCACCTCTTGCATGACTGTCATATTCGAGCCATGAAACCAGACAAAGGTGGGGGCATTGTTTTCATGGACCATTGTAAGTATGTTGAATATATGCTTGAACACCTAGATTCAACTGCTTACAAATTGGTCACCAAAAATGAAATCCATGGTGCATATAAGAAAATTAATAACACCCTAAACGACCTATTTTTGGAAGGACTGATCGATACCGATACACATAAATATCTTCTGATGCCTGCCCCAAAAATTCCTTCATTTTTTGGTACATCAAAGTTACACAAACGGCTGAATGCACCCCCATTTAGGCCTATCATTGACGGGAGGGGATCAGTGACCCAAGCATGTGCTAAACTCGTTGATAGCATTCTAAAACCTTTGCTTCAAAACGAGAAGCACATATGCAAGGACTCATGGTCCTTTTTGGAGAACATTAACAAACTCACTTACAATGAGCATGTCCTGTTCTTGACAATAGATGTCAAAGACCTATACACCGTCATACCACAGTCGGTTGGCATCGCCTGGATTAGAGAATACATGGAGGCCAAAAACATAGGAGATGACTCTATATATTTAACTGAGACCCTCTTAGAACTAATTTTGGCTAATAACTTTTTCATTTTTGAAAACCAATTTTGTGTTCAAACATCAGGTGTAGCCATGGGCTCACCTTGTGGGGGTTCATTCGCAAATGCAGTCATGGCACATTGGGAGTCCACTGTACTGTTCAAGGACGAACTATTTCTCAAACACGTCACCTGGTATACTCGATACCAGGATGACATTTTTTGTATTTGGGATGGTAAGACAGACACGATTCCTTTATTTATGGATCGAATCAACATGACAACTGACTTTTTAGAGTTCACACATAGTATAAGTGACACTGAGATTAATTATTTGGACATTTTGCTTATTAAAGATAGAACCAACAAGAGATTCAAAAGTTGTATATATAGAAAACCAATTTATTCTAACTCACTCTTACATTTCACAAGTAACCACCCATACCACCAAAAGAAGGCAGTCATCAAAGGACAGATAGTAAGAGCTGCACGTATGACAACAGATATACAAGACTTTGTCAACGAATGCAATAAACTTACCAACATGTTGAGTCTAGAGGATACCCGTCTTCTTTCATAACAAATATAGTTACAGAAGTGACTCAAAAAAGAGAAACAGGCCATTTCCTCCCTCTACTTTCAGGATCAGGGATGGTCTTCATTGGCATCAATGATGACCAGGTAACTATTGATTCAAGTTTGACCACTACAATAGAAACAGGAAAGGGCAGGTTTACAACTAGTTTCTTGCATACTTATTCCCTAGATTCTACACAAATAAGGGAAATAGTTCATAAAAACTGGGACATCATTAAAAATGATAGAAGCCTGTGTTTCCTTTTAGGGGAACGTCCAAAAATTACATATAGACGAGGTAAAAACATGAAGTCCATTCTAGAAAAAGTCAAACCTCGTGTTATTTCCACCAAACCCCAAGGAATGTTCAAGTGTGGCTTTTGTACCCAGTGTAAACATATCAAGGTTACCAGTAGTTGTAATATTAATGACAAACATTACAAAATCATAGGACGTTTCAATTGTGAAACGATATCCGTGGTGTACGCTGCCCTGTGTAACTATTGCAAGGCATTCTATATCGGTAAAACCGAGAGGATGCTTAAGCATAGAATATACGAACACCAATATGCCATAAAAAAGAATGATTCCAACAATGCCCTAGCCAGGCATTGTATGGAATTTAGTGGGCATACTTTTAATTATCTAATCTTGCAACACAAGGAAGCGGACATCAAAGGGGGTCCATGGCAAACACGCTTGGAAATAGATGAGCTTCTGTGGCAGATCCGCACGAGAGCTCATCTGTTTCCAGGTATAAACGAAGCACAGTCAATTAAATGTGTTCTTAAATGGCTCTCTTACAATCGATAATGTTTTTCTTGGTTTTTGTGACATAAGTTTTTTAGGTGAAATGCAACTGTACCATACATTGTCATTATGATTAGAATAACATTAAGTTGATTCTCCTGGTCAATTGTATTATAGTTCCATACCTAACGTCTTATCATATTCGTTCAGAACTTGACACATATTAACATAGTAAACAGCCTACTAGATCAACTCAGTAGTGAGGTTGCTTGGATAACATTTAACAAGGCATTTTTAAGTGGGGAGGGCGTCTTCTTGTATGACTTACCAAGATTGTCAGTTTCAGAAAAATAACGATAAATGTTTGACAACTGTAATAAAATTAAAATATTGGATCTTGCAGTAAACACAATAACAAGGTACATTAGTATGAACATAGCAAGATGTTCCTTGTTTATAATATATTCATTTATTTGCATTTGTTAGATTACATGTAAGCTTATTACATATACCTTTTAGTAGTTTTAAAATGAAATTTTATATTGTGTGTAATTTTACATAGAGTGTTTGTTTATTTAATGGCTAGCAACATTAGAAACATCACCTCACATTTCAGGATGTGACGTTTTACATTTATTTCTAAGTTTCCATGGTTTTTAATCAAGAATGGAATTGCAACTTCAATGATTGGTTAAAATGTATTAGTAGGGTTATTTAAACAGCAGTGTAATGTCATCCCACTGTTTGTTTGTCTGAAGAAGGCGAGTTATTTAACTTGCCGAAAGCGCTTACGTACATTGGAAATAAACTTGTGGAATTATCAGCCTCTCTCATTGTGTTCCAATCGCCTTAACATTTTTCAGAAGACTGTCAAGATGCTTGAATTGTAATAATCTTTCCATAACTTTCTTAATGCATACATTGACAGCAATTTCTTATTACTTAAGGATTCCCTGTAGGTATGTTTAGTGTGCTGTTGCCACTGACATACTCCCTTGTGCACCAAGCCATTCACTGTGGCACATTTGCATATTACATTGTTATCTGCATGTTTAGTGCTGATATCGGAGTAATGCGACAAAATCTGTGAGTTTTGTGGACTGTGGCTCCATGTTTCTCAACAAAAATAAAACTTTAACAACATTCTGACATCACTTTCTGAATCATATTCTCTACTGCTTTTCCTCATCAGAATGATCTTGGAGATGTTCACTGAGCTGGCTGATTTCATCAGGTGAAGAAGATGTACAAAAAGTTAAAGTCATTTCTTGGAAAAAATGGGATTATTAACTAAGTTATAATTAATGGCCAGGGTATGGATTATTTAAGCAACAACTGATGATGTGGTGTGGTATATTGAAGATTTACCCATGCGTGTCATGGTTTAATCATGAGGATGAAGCCCCGAGTGATTAAATAAAACCAACCGTGGACAAATTTCAATATACCATAACCACAGAGTTGGTTATTGCTATTATACAATGACATTATTTAAGAAAAAAATTACTTTTCATGTCTTTGTATAACTGAGTATTACTGTTCTTCCGCTGGTGGTGGTATACTGTTTCCTTGTATTGATGTACTGCACATGCATATGGGACTTGTGTTCCTACACATACCCAGTACATCAATGCTTTGAAATGGAAGCAACGGAGAAAAGAAAGTCTCTGCTGCTTTTTTTTTTTTTTTTTTTTGTTATTTATTAAAAAAAAGGTTTTGGACACTTCATACCAATGGAAAAAAGTCTGGGCGACCGGACCTTTTTCCTTTGGTATATTGTGGGATTTACAATGGGCATGCTGGCCAATCAGCATGCACTGTTTGGAATATTAATGGGGGGGTCATTGTATAATATAGCAATAACCCATGCCTGGGTGTGGGTAATGCTGGATTTACCCTCAGTTGGTGTGGTTTGGTCATGAGGGCGAAGCCCGAGTGGCCAAATAAAGTCAACCGTGGGTAAATCCAGCATTACCCACACCCAGAAGTGGGTTATTGCTATTATACAATGACATTATTTAAGAAAAAAAATAATTACTTTTCTTAAATAATGGCCTCCTTGCTGCCCTTCCGCAGCTGTCTGGTATTCTGTGGCAGTTCTGATGTACTGCACATGCGTACGCCTACGCAGTACATCAGAGCTGTGGGCAAAAGCAACGGAGAAAGCAAGATCTCCGTTGCTTTTTACAAACTGTATGGGTTTACAACAAAATGGGTTTAACATAGCGAGACAGCTTTAAAATAAGCAATGGAAATCTCCGTTGTTTATTTTAAAGCTGTCTCACTATGTTAAACCCATTAAACACAGACAGACAGTTTTGAAAAAAAGCAATGGAGAAAGCAAGATCTCCGTTGCTTTTTACAAACTGTTTCGCTATGTTAAATGGGTTTAACATAGCAATACAGCTTTAAAAAAAGAAACGGAGAATCTCCGTTGCTTTTTTTAAAGCTGTCTCGCTATGTTAAACTTGTTTAACATAGCAAGACAGTGTTGCAGTAAGAGTTATAGTAATGGAAAAAGTCTTGGCAACCGGACCTTTTTCCTTTACTATAACTCGGATTTACAACGTGCACGCTGACCAATCAGCGTATATGTTTTTGAATATTAATGAGGGGTCATTGTATAATTAGCATTTACCCATATATGTTGGAATGATAAGCATTAGTTGGTAAATTATGAATGGCTCACCCCCAAAATTGATTATTGCTTATTATACCTTGCTCCATATTTTAATTATGGTTAAGAAAGTTTATTGCAGGAAGAGGGCTTGTTAAAAATACCTCCTTTTTTTTAGGTTATGTTCTTCAGTTGCTAAATATGTTTATTTCCTTCTTTTAGATTTATTTCAGTTTATGTTTTTTTCTACAAGTTCTTTTTTTTTGCTTTAAACTAGCAGAAACATGATGATTAAATGAGAGAAAATTATGCACATAAGTACCCAGGTCTCTAATAACCGTGTTTGTCTGAAGATCAGTATTATTATACCATATAAGGTGGGATCAGGTATTGTTTTGTTCCTTTTTCCAAATGCTACTATGCTCCACTTTTTTTGCATTTAACATAAGGCCGTTTTCAGTACAGCAGGTATATGTGTATTCCAGCTCTTGCTGAAGTTCTTTAATATCAATGGATGACTTGCTAACAGTACCCAGCCTTTAGGCATCAGCAAACTTAGTCAATCACGCCTCAAGGTTATTGGACAGGATGTCTGCAATAAAAATGCCAGACAGGAGAGGGCCAAGCACTCTTCTCTGTAGTAAGCCACCAGTCACAATTTTATGTTCAAAGAGTATCAGCCATTTTTACAACCTGTGGCCTGTCATAAAATCAAGCATACTGGAGTCTAGATCAGATAAGTTGCCTGTGTCTGCATAAATGACTGCTCATATTTTACATTCCATGGCTTTGCATACAGGTTCATAGGTAGGTACTAGGCTGTTAAACCTAGGGCCTATATAAGCCTAGCCAAAAAGGTACCCTGGCTTTCACCACCCAAGAAAATTGTTTTCCTTTGCCCCTGTTGAGCAGAGCCACAGAAGTGATCCCCTGGGTAAATTTCCTATTTCCCATCCAATCATAAAGATTTTTCTTGAAGAGTGCTAGTGAGGAGCTTTGTTTGATATAGATAGGTAGACTTTGTTTGATATAGATAGGTAGACTTGTGAGGCTAATGGGCCTATAATTACTTTGATCTGTAGAGGGGCCTTCCCTGTGTAAGTTAGTCACAGTGTGTTTGCTCTCCAGGCATATGTTACAAGCCCTCTGGATAGGCTGAGTTTGAGCATTTTAAGTAGAAGTTCAGATAGTGCATACTTGAAACTGACAAGAATGCAGCCTGATATATTTTTTGGTACTACAGAAGTATTACTTTTATTTTTTAATAGTGATTTTTATTACTTGGTCCAAGGTGATTTCCAGGGAAGCTGAATTTTCAGAGATACTGAGGTCAAAAATGTGGGCAGGAGGGGTAAAGTTTGCAACAAATGTGTTTGGTAATATATTAGCTATATTTTAGGGTATATAATAAATGACACTTTTATAGATGAACTCAGTACATTGTTCTACCACAGAAGTTTATTCCTGAATTTACTATTTTATTTACGGTAGGTTGGTACTGATTTTTCTATGCAACTCTTTAGGTACTGGTAAAAATTGGAGTTGAATGAAGAACCTCTCTAAATTGAGTCCATTTACAGGGAATTGTGGGGAATTTTGCATAGGCCTTCTATAAGCAGAAGAAGATGTACCCTGCAGTTCCCAAATACAGTCTAATTTTTTGGTGGGATGGTATCACAAGGACTAAAAGACAAGATGAATGACTTATGATCAGTTATAAACAGGGAAAAGGAGATGCAAATCAGAATATAGGAAAGGGATAGATTACAAAGGACCAAATCAAGGATATTAGAGCATTTTGATTTACAATTACCTTTAGCACATTGGCATTAATAACGTTTTGGAAATGCTGACCATATACTTTGCTAGGGATTTTAAGAGTGTTGGTTAATGCCTGGACAATTTTAATATGCTAGCAGGATTGACTTTGGTGTGATATTTTGCACCTTAGTGGTCTTAAGATATTTCCCATGATATCTGGGGACATTAATATAGACCTCTAACAAACAAAAAAGTAACAGTTACATTTACTAGCGGTGATTTATTTCTCTAGAAGAACCAAGTTATGATCATGGGTAATTTGACATGACATGACATGATGGTATTTCTGACAAACACAGATACTCTACCACAGTTACTCAATGGTGTGAAGGCATGATAGGCTCAAATCCTGGTGCAGAGGGAGGACTTCAAATTCAGGCAGCATTTGCTTTACACTTCTAACACTGAATAGTGAACTATGATGTTGTCCAAATTTGAGTTTGAGTTTGCTTTGTAAAATTGCCCAGTAGGAGGACTCTACTTAAAAAGGAGCTATGGGGGTAGAAACAGTTTTAGTCAGTATGTGGATGCCATGGTGTGAGGTGTGCGAGCCATCCATGGTGAAAGAGGATGTCTCATCCTCTGCCTCATGCCTCATTCCCAACCTGACGCATATTGGATCGTCTTATAATGACACTAACTACTTAGCCATTTGGTGAAGCCAGTGATCTTATCGTGGCATCTAGTTGTTATTCTTAGTGAAAGCATTATACTTCTCATGTCTGCTCTAACGCATGCATAGAAAGTTCCATCCTGTCTCTCTGCATGTCCCTCTGGGTGCAGCACCTCAGGCCATTCATTTTCACCTGGCAACAGCAAGGTGATAGTCACATTTTACTCCTCTAAGGACCCCTGTGAACTCTTGGATTGTGGCACAGGACAACAGCTTATAGTCTTCCTGTTCTTGTTCAGTCTGGTGAGTGTGGTGTATGCATGGTTAACAACAGAATTAGCTATAACCAGGGCCATATACAGCACATGGTGACATTGGCAATTGCCTACATCCAAGTGCTGTCTGGGGAAGCCCCACAAATACTTGTACAAAAAGAAAATGAAAAAAAAAAAAAAAGAAAATGGTCATGCTTCCACCCACATCTCCTAACCCAATTACCCCTTCAGCTGCACTATCTTGATATGGGACGTTTAGTTTCAGGAAATCTCTCTTTCTCTTTGGCTCTGTATTTGAGCAAATGAGCCAGTGAGAAACAGACTTCAAAATTCCTGCATATCTGAATAGTATGGGTTCTCTGTTTGTGTCTGTTGGCCTTTACTGCCATTTCTCATAAAGATTTTGTGGGAAAGTTGCTGTTTACTACATGGGAAGCTGCTGTTACTGCTATGAGATGAAATAAAAGCCATTTTTGGGAAGTTATTGTGAAGAAATTAAGCCATTTTGTGAAGCAATCTCATTACCAGCTGTGTGCGTGTTAAAGTAGTTGTTACTACTATGAGATGAGACTTGGGAACCGAGCCATTATGAAGCAATCAAGCCATTTTTCTGTGAAGCTATCTTGTTAACTGCAGTCAGCTTAGTGTGTGTGTGTGTGAGGAGTCAGACCCTTGGGCACGTGAGTTTACAAAGCAGCAAAGTTGACTGTTCTACAGCTTACAATGCCAGCTGTTACAGTTTTATAATTCTTATTGTTTAGAGTGTATGTACCAACAAGAAGCGCTGTCTGGTTAAATGATCTACTCAGAGTCTCACAGTAGGCAAGTGGAGAAAGAAAGCATCAAACCCTGCACATCTGACTACAGGAAGCAGTTTATAAAGAGCTTAGAGCCTTAATACTCTGCACCAACTGTTAAACCTTCAATGACTGCTTCATTTTGGTCAGATAATAATGCCAGTCATTAGTGTCTTTGTTTTCTTGCTCAGAAAAAGCATGTTGATGTTAACCTTTTGTTAAGGTTTTAAGTAAATTGGACTAGTCACACCATTTATATCTTTCTAACAGGACTAGTCCCACATTTTATATCTTTCTAACAGTCTTACAGCAAGGGCAGAGGACTAAAGTTCTAACTTGTTGGTGAGCTGATTCCTGTGCCAAGAGTACAGAGTTTGAATCCCTGCACCTTCATTTTTCTACCGTGTGACCTTGAGTAAATCACTTACCAGACAGAGCTTTGGGAAGATTGGAAATTTGGGCTAAGCTCCGTAATGATCTCATGAACTGCATGGCTAGTTGAACCCACTTTGCAAAACATCTCTGATGTCTAATATGTACCCCCTACCCTGCTCTGATTTCATTTTTTCCTGGCAAATCACTGAGGATAACTTTCAATGATGCCAGTCATTTATTTTTATTGTTGTCTTTGTTCAGAAAGCGAATATCCATACAACACCTGTTTTCTGTAAACTTTATTAAAGTGAATTAGAGTTCTTTAGCACTTAAGGCTTTGAGCTGTTAATGAACATTTCCTGTAGTCAATAGTGCATGGTTTGAATCTTTCCACCTCCATTTGACTATTGTGCAACTTTGAGAAAGTCATGTAACCAGACAGTGTTCCTGAGTCACACAGTGAAGTTTATCTTGTTAACAAAAACTGAATAAAATAATATTTAAAATGTTCCCTTTTTTGGTGCTTACTCACCACCCCCCCATTATTTTTGGGTTTGTCCATAATTCTTGAGCAAAGAACTTTAGAGGCATTTTGGTCTGTTCATTGTAAAATGTGTGGCTTTTTGGCAAATTGTTGTGCATTATAGTCAGTAAATCATGACAGGCATTTGAGTTTACTGCAGTGGCAGTGGTATGGTGGTAGTGTTGTTACCTCACAGCAAGAGGTTCTCCTGTTCGATTCTCGGCATGGTTTGGGAGTGCCTTCTGTGTGGAGTCTGCATGTCCTCCCCATGGTTGGGTAGTATTTGAAAGACATGTGTGTGTAAATGGGCATGCCTTTGTTGAAGGTTGGGCATTGAGCTGGCACCTCACGGTTTCATAAAAATCAACTGCCAGTCATTAGCAGACCAGAGTTCTGCTGTGGCAACCCCCTTATTGGGAAAAAGACAAACAACAACACTGCATCCTTCAGAAAATGCATACTCGTGCAAAAATTGTTATTTTAGCAACTAAGTATATGTAAGACATTTTTTAAATCTGTACCTGGTTTTAGGTCTTTGTCTCTAATCCCTGAGCTAAGAGGTTGGGAGGGCACTGAGTTGCAGTGTGTAATTCTCACAGCAGTCAACTGAAATACAGTTCTAGGTCCTTACTGATCTATTTATTCATTCATTTGATCTCAAGCAAACATCTTGGGTGTATGCCATCATACAAGGGTCTGTAATTGATGGTCACATCTATGTATACACATATGTGATTCCTGTAACTTAGATTAGTTATGGTATAAAGGAAGGAATTGATTGTAGTAAAGAGGAGCATCATCACATGAACCATGTTCTTCAGATATGATCCTTGGGTTACTTGCTTTTTGACTCTTGACAACATGTTTATAATTTGGCATTGAATAAACTGGACAGCATGAAGTCAAGACACTTTTCTTTTTAATGTGTTTTGACTTTTGCAGGCATGAGGGTATAAAATGCACTGTGTTGGGCTACTGCAATTTGTTTAGTTCTTTGTGCATATGAGTAAGGCTATGAACTGCTTCCTGTAGGGCAGAGTTTGATTCCCCTAGCCTTCTTTTATCTACTATGTCCCTGTGACCAAGTCACTTCACCAGACAGCGGTCCTAGGCTGCCCCTGAAAAGGGAAACTTGCATTTAGTGGCTGTCCCATACTGTTAGCAAATGTGTTACACATCAGTCTTTTGAATTTGTTTGTTGCATTTACCTGTTGAGGCTACACACTCAAGTGCGCTAGCCTGTGTTACATATTTATTGCATTTTCCTGCTGTTTGTTGCAAAAAAGAAAAAAAAATTATCCTTGTTTCCCATCTTTCCTGACCCAAAGTAGTCCAAATACATGCTTTGCTGTATTCTGGACTTTTGGAAAGTTCCAGTGTTGCCCATTTCCTTTCTTGGATAAAGGGAGGCTTCTTTGCTCACCAGTGGCAGTGGGGAGCTTGGAGCAGCCTATCTATCCCTGGAGGAGTGTTTCCAGCACAAGAATCTGGAAGTCTATTGGCCATTTTGGGCCAATTTCTAGCTCTTTCAAGTCCCCCTGTATAAAACCCACTTTAGCGTGGCTTTGCGCGATTTTGCCCATAGCACAGCATTGGGCAGCACCGCTTAATTGGGTTTAAACCATTCTCGGCTCCACAAAGTCTGCTCTCCACTTTTTCCCTTAGAACTGATCAAGTTGTCATAATAAACACCCTATTCCAACTCTAAAGCCCGGCACTTGCTCACTAAAGCAATTATATAAGTCAGCACTAAAAAATTAAAAGCACTACACCCTCACAAACTCCCCTTGAGTACTTTGTTCCCCATTGGCCCTTTTTTTCAATTATAAAGGAATTCCCAATACTATTCTAGCATGCCCAAAGGTCAGTTGTCAATCTCCTCTCCGGTCCAGCTGGTGAATCTGGGAATCTTGAGGCAATGTTACAACTGCCTCATGTACACAGACAACCCGCTCCTCATCCCAACAAATTCCAACACATGTGAGAGATGCAACCATATAGCCAAACTGGAGGCTAAGCACTCTCAACTCAGTACTGGCGTAACTAGTCAGGAGGAGAAGGAAACCACACTCACTACAATTCCAGTCTCACATAGACCTACCACGACAGTAAGCCAAACACATAAACACAGAAAAACATACTCGGAGGCTCTAAATAAAAATCTGCCTACGCAGCAGAGACCTCCAAAGCAGACACCCAAGCAACCGCTACCCCAAAGCAAAACAAGTGCAACACATAACTCATAAAGCCAGTGTGCCGAACAGTCACAGGCCTTAAGGCTAAACAACACATCTGATACACTTGTAATAGGTGACTCTATCGTCAGGCACACTGACATCCCGCTCACCATGCTGAACAAGGAGAAGGTCACGGTGAGCTGCCTGTCGGGCGCTAGGATCCCCCACATAACACAAGAACTCAGGTCACTCCAAGGGAAGTACAAATATGACTCAGTCATTGTCCATGCTGGTGTGAATGACCTGAGATGTACCTCCCTGGAGTACATGAAAAGAGACATAGAGGAGCTCTCTGAGCATGTAGCCCAGGCTGGTATGACCCTGACCTTGAGTAGCATCTTACCTTCACCAAGAATGATGCCACAATATGAAGACAAGATGATCAATTTCAAAAATTGGCTTAAGTATTGGTGTCATTCAAAGGGGATCCAATGCCTGTCAGCCTGGGATGACATGCCCGACAAGCCACGATGCTTCACTAGGGACGGCTTGCACCTGTCACCCCTGGGCTTTCGGATATTTACAAAGGCTCTTGCCACCCCATAGTGACTTTTTTAGGGAAGGCTCAAAAGACAAACCCACCTCCATAGGTATCACAAGGGATAAGAAACTAAGAGTAATGCTACTCAACGCCAGTATTCTAAACCTCAAGATGCACACACTCGAAACTCTCCTTAGCATGGAGAACATCGATATCTGTGCAGTAACAGAAACCTGGTTCAAGGCTCCTGGTTCAAGGCTCCCGAGAGCACCCCAGCACTTCCAGGTTATACCTCATACCATGTTTTTCAGCCCCAAAACTTGGACCGAACCACAAAAGGAGGGGGAGTATCAATATTTGTCAAAGATACCCACACCTCCAGGTTGGTGGCACAGCACTAAGCATCAGAGACTATCCATGTGCAACTAACAGTGGGTAAAACTGCCTTCCAGTTTATAGCCTGCTACAGACCACCCTCCCAAACCCAGGAACCCCACTCGGCCTTCCTGCGAACACTGGAAAATATGAAGGTCCCTCCAAACACCATTATATTGGGTGACTTCAACTACCCTAACATAGACTGGGAGCATTACTCTAGCTCCAACACCCTAGCACAAAGGTTCCTAGAATTTAAAAACTCAAATGGTATTGAACAACTTGTTGCAACTCCCACAAGAGGGGAAAACATACTGGACCTGATCATCACCAACATAGGGACTCTATGCTCCAGACCAGAAGTATATCCCTCACTGGTAAGATCAGACCATAAATTAATCTCACTAGATATTCACATCCAGAACCCAGCCCCTGCCCAGAAACCACAGTGAAAAACTTCTCTAAAGCAAATTTCACACTCCTCATAACCAGGGTGGAATCCTTCAAAGCCCCCGGGCCTGTGGAAAATACGGCCCAGACCGCAGAATCCTTTATAAACGCAGTCTATGAACACCTTCAGGAATGCATGGATCATGCAATCCCAAATAAAACCAAGACCCAATCCTCCAAATTTAGGCGTACTGTCTGGTGGACCCCAGCCATAAACAAACTATACAATAGAAGGAGGAAGCTACTACATGATAGAGCAAAATCCCAAAAAGAGAAGGCATCTCTGATCAGTATTAGCAAAAAACTACGGGCACTCATAAAATCATCTAAGGCCAGCTTCGAGAGAAAAATTGCACAGGACACTAAGGATAATCACAAGGCTTTCTTTAGTTATGTTAGGAACCTGGGTGGGAATTCCCAGATATGCTCAGAATTAGTCCAAAATGACAAAAAATACACCGAACCCACAGACATTGCCAACATCCTAGCTGACAGGTTCAGCGCAAACTTCTCCCCTCCTTCCCCACCAAAAAGGCAAATATCTATCCCAGAAGAGTGCTGCTCCCCTGACATCTCAGATGCTCAGGTAAGAGCCGCCCTCTCCAAAGCAAAAAACACAGCATCAATGGGACCAGACGGTGTCTCGGGCTGCGTTCTACATGAACTCCAAGAAGAACTAAACCCAAACATAAAACTACTGTTCAATCTCAGCCTTACTACAGGATATGTACCCAAAGAGTGGCGTACAGCAACAGTGGTCCCTCTTCACAAAGGTGGTGCCTCATCGGATCCTGGAAACTATCACCCCATAAGCCTGACTAGCTTGGTCTGCAAAGCTATGAAAAGGATCATCATGGACCTCATAAATAAAGATATTGGGGACCTACAGACACTGGATCCTACCCAGTTTGGCTTTGTTAAGGGCAGACCCTGCCTCTTAAACCTGGTCGATTTCTTTGAAACAGTCACCAAGGCCATTGACGAGGGGAAAGTGGTCCACACAGCCTACCTGGACCTTGCAAAAGCCTTCGATACAATACCCCACTCGGGCATTATAGATAAGCTCACCAGCTTAAATATAAACCCCTATGTCACTAGATGGGTTGCAAACTGGCTCAAGGACAGAATCCATATGGTTAGAATCACTGGAGCCATGTCAGACTCCAAACCAGTTACAAGTGGCATCCCACAAGGCTCAGTCCTGGGACCTCTCTTGTTCGGTATATATTTCTCGGAGGTACAGGCTAACACGGAAGGACTGTGGCTGACCAAGTTCGCAGATGATTGCAAACTGGGCGCCATAATCGACTCTCCAGCTGACACAAGCATCCTACAAAAGGGCCTCATAGAAACAGGCAACTGGTGCCAGAGCCATGGCCTTAAGCTAAACTCCAAAAAGTGTATAGTCATCCCCTTTGGCAAAAACAAAGTGCCCACAAATTACCACATAGGTGGTAATCCATTAAGTACGGAAGAAGCAATTAGGGACCTGGGGACCTAAGTTGATAGCAATCTCTCATTTGACAACCACATGGCCAAAGTGGTTAGAAAAACATTTTATATAGCCCACCTATTCATGAAGGGATTCACATCTAGATCAGGGGAGGTCATCGTGCCTCTTTACTCATCCCTCATCAGGCCCATAATTGAGTACAATGCCCCTTTTGGGATGTACCTTACCAGACACCTGCAGCAACTGGAATGACCCCAAAAGTACCTCACCAAGAGGATCAAAGGGCTCAAACAGATGCCATATGCTGCCTGGTTAAAGGAACTCCAGCTCTACTCAGTGGCATACTGCCTGCTCAGAGGCGATCTGTGCCTGACGTATAAAGCCATGTCCAACCCGGAATTAATGGACATGCTGCACCTCAGAAAATCCAAATCTCATCGAGCTACGCGCTCGAGAAACTTGAACCTCAGCACTGAAATAAATAGGACATGCTGGAGGGACAGATTCATAACCTAGAGGCTCCCTTCACTCTGGAATAAAATCCCAGTCCAGGTTAGGCAGAGTCCCTCACTGACTCTCTTCAAGAGGAATCTTGATGAGTGGATGGGAGATAGTAGGTTTACCCCGGGTATCACTTCTGTGTCACTGTTAGACAGAGGCACAGTATACTAACCTCGAAAAAGGGCATAGCAAAATTCATTTAAAATGGGTGGCAAAAGCCAAACACACTCTGGCTAGGTTTATAAATGCCCTAGGGCAGATAGCCTAGTATGAACCTATGAACCTATGAACCTATGAATTACTTCACCCTTTAGATTGCTACTAATTACTGCCTCATTATGTGCTATATGAGTATGAATCCTAGCATGTTTCTCTTTGGCTAATGGGTTGGCTGATGCATTTTCAATAAAAATGGGTTTCAAGGGAAGAGAAGACTACTGTTGCTCAAGCAAAGTCAGTTTATAATGTGAGAGTAAAATGGCTAACAGTGTTTTCACTGTAAAATTTGAAACAAAAGTTTTAAATTAGATTCAGAAATCTGATCATTGTAAAAGTACAGAAGAAAATATTTGTCACTCTGGCAGGTTTGAAAAGTTTTTCTTCTAAACTGGTTCAACCTTTAATGCCCACATCCATGCAGAGTCTACCAACATCCACCTACTCAAGGCTTGCTTCTGGTGATGCTGGGGCCAGTAAAGGATATTAAGAACATCCTGCAGGCATAGTAATCTGTGCCTTTGTCTGGTGTTTTTTTTTTTTTATTATTTTATATGCCCTACCCACTTTTCCCTTTTCCCACTTCCCATGCTCACTGGCACTCTTAGGACCATGCCTCCCCTTAGGGACCATCTCTGCTGAGTGTTCTCCACCAGGATGGGTGTACCCTTCCCTCCCTGCTGCTCCACTAATAGCTGCTAATTAAAGCTGGGTTGGCTGAGCGACACTTAGGGCTTTATCCTTCTATTCCAACAGAGTGTCTTAGATATGAACAGTGTTTTATGGGAACTGGAGAGAGACAGACAAGTAATGTCATATTCGTATGGCTGGTGGACCCTAATCAATTACCTTACCTGGGACCCCAGTTGACCATAATCTAGTTCTATGACTAAAATATTTCCGTTGTGTAGAAGCAGCAAAGTAAACCTTAAGGGCTTAGGTCTGCATTCTTGGTGGCTATTAGGTGAGTGGTAAAGAGTGTGTGTGTGTGTGTGTGTGTGTGTGTGTGTGTGTGTGTGTGTGTGTGTGTGTGTGTGTGTGTGTGTGTGTGTGTGAAGGAGTAGGTATTGCCTTGGGTACTGCAGGGTAGGACCTTTTAGAGTGTGTTCTAGTAGGCTTTGGTAAATGTTCTTTGCAACTTCAGCATCTTAAGTAATGGGCCTGGAGGCACACTGTGATCGATGCAATGTTGTAGACATATGATGCTTACTGATAGTGGGTTGATGTAAGAGGTTTACCTCCATGTTTCTTAAATATTTATATTCTCACATCTAGTATTATCATATCATAAAAGCAGTGAATAGCCAGTAAGCATAAAGCAGTTGCTACATTGTCTTAGAACACCTAATGTGATTAGGCTATCCACATATGTGGTGAGAACAGTTAAGTCGTGCTGTCAGAAGGTGAAAAACTAGGGCTCATCACAATGCTCCAGGGTTGGAGGAAGAATGTTATAGTAGACCCTGAAGATTTTTGGATTAAGTGAAGCATTTAGGATGCTCTTATTTATAACTGCGGTGGTGGTGCTGCGGTAGCGTTATCGCCTCACAGTAAGACGTTGTCCTGTTCGATTCTCAGCTAGAGCGTCTTCTGTGTAGAGACATGCATGAATGGGCATACCTTCGTTGAAGATTTGCATCAGGGCCGGCAACTTGGCATGTAAAAATCTGCTGCCAATCATTAGCGGACCGGAGTTCCGCTGTGGTGACCCCTAACTGGGAAAAGCCGAAAGACACAACAATTTTGGATGCTCTTATTTGTTTAGGTTAGAAGGTAGCTAATCTAGAAGCACTTAGTCAAAAGACAGAATTAGGTCTGCTAAGAATTATAAAGAGTCATGATTCATCTACATTTTTCAACCTGGCTAATAGTGCTGGTTTCACTACAGCTGCACACAGCTAGGAATCGATGACCTTTTGCTCCTCTCGCCAGAAGCAAAAGAGCAGCACTAATCCCAAGCTGGTTTCAGAGATGTTGTTTTGTCCCAGAAGTAGCTGGACTCAGTACACTTGTTATAGTCCTCTCTTGGTAGATACCCTGGATAGCATGTACAGCAGCTCTGAATAACAGGGACCACAAGATACACAACAAAATCCTAATATTAAAACTGAAGAGGTTCCAACCAAAATAGCAACCAGGGCAATCAGGCATCACATTCTTCTGATGAAAGAGAAATGGAACATCAAGGAACCATGATAGATAGAAGGAGGGGTGCTTGAACAATGTACGGATATGCAGTTCCACTGGTATTCACATAAGTTGCTTGTCAGACAGCAGGGAAATGTGTATCCCCTGTACAGCCACTAAGATATGTAAACAGCATATTGGAGAGGTATACATGAAGACAAAACATGTAGTTTGCACACTGTGGAACATACTGCATCATGAACCCACATCAGAGGAGTGCCATGCAGAAACCCATACAAAGCATAGAGACATATCGCATGCAGTGCTGCCACCATAACCTCCTTCACCTAAAGACAGCAACCATGCAGTAACAGACCTCATTCCCATGATGAGCTTGACTATTATTATTTACTGCCAGCATCAGCAATCTCAAACCTGCAACAGAATAAATAGATAGGAAAATAAAACAAGGGAATGCCTTTTTGTAACTTCAACAATTATGAGATACATGCAGGCAAACATATTCCTGTGGATATCTTTTTTGTAATGCAATTTTCAGTGGAGGGATGCACGTCCTTAGAAAGGTAAGCAAAAAGAGCTTACCATCGACTTTCAGTGTATTCAGTGCATTCAGTGCCTCCAGCGATTGACTTTACAATCCAGACATTGCTTCTTGGGACTAAAATGAACCAGCAGAGGTGATGACAGACAGGATGCCTCTTGATCACCTGTAACGGGTACTGTACCATGCACATTCCACCAGTAGAAGTCCATGGCCTGTAAAAACCCAGGACAAAACCACTAGAGAGATTATATCTCCCAGGTGGTCTGGAAGTACTTTGGCTTCACCTGGGAGGAGTTGGAGACTTTTTGCAGGGGAAAAGAAGTTTGTTCTTCCATACCTAGCTTTTTATCACCTCAGTCCCCACCAGGATAAGTGATTTAAAAATAGATAGATGGATGAGTGCATGAATGCATGGAATACTGTGGCTTGGAACAATGACTGCTCCTGCAAGATGTGACAAAATGGAGGCTGTTCTCATTACTGGCTGTTGATCTTATTAGGAAAAAAAAAAACATCAGCTCTGTGGTCATATTTCCTCCCTCAAGTCCAACAAAAATTTCTCTCTGTAGTGGGCACCAGTCATATAACAAACAAATGCACCTTTCTAATAAAATAGTGGAGGTCATCCTAATGACCTTTGAATCAGTGATGTTCTGTAAAGTGTATATCATCCCTGAAGAAAACTAGCAGACAGATTGGAAGTAATGTGTTACTAATTTTCGTTTGAGAACAATAATCCTTTCTTGTAGTTTCCACTTCATTTTTTCTTTCATCCGTTCATTTACAAAAAGCTCATTATGATTTAATGTAGCAGAAAAATATACAACTGGTAGCAGAAGACAAACCAAGCCAAAACAAAGAAAAAAACAAACCGTAGGTCTGCAGAGGCTCTGACTGTAAGCTTCTAGATCAGCCAAATGTACTTGCGCTCATCATAAAATGTTTTTGGAATACTTCATTTTGTTTTGAAGTACATTTGGTTGATCTAGGAGCTTACAGTCGGAGTCTGTGCAGACCTGTGGTTTTATTTTTCTTTGTTTTAGCAGAAAAATATATAACTTCTGTGATTTGTTAACCTGAATGATATTCAGTAAGTCATGCAGAAATTTAGCAAAATATCCACCAATTTTAACAAGCCCTTTCGGTATTTTAATTTCAAAATACTGAAATTCGGGATTTCAGTATTTCGAAATTAAAAAGGGATCCCATATACCCATAAATAAATAAATATATATATATATATATATATATATATATATATATATATATATATATACATACACACACACACACACACACACACACACACACACACACACACACACACACACACACACACACATGTGTGTGTGCGTTTACCTATTCACCTTGTGTAGATGAGTAGACTGTACCACATTTTAGCTGCAATGCAATTACAATCAATAAAATGTTACAGAAGGAACAATGAGAGTGTAGGCAAAATGAGGCAAAATGTCACCCAGCTAGATTATAATAATCATAATATTTCTTTTCTAAATTGCTGATATTTTGTTAATTGAAATTTCATTCATTTGAAAAAGAGTATTTATGCCATTAGATCCATACATTGCTACCATCTTTAGACCAGCATCCACTGTCAGACTACACATACTTAAAACTGAAATCAATTCTCAGCTGACCAAAAACTCTTTTATCTTTTTTCTGTTGTCCTGTACAATTTATTCTGGAATGGTGAGAAGATATATATTTATATTAGTATGCTTAAAGCAGAATTTTCTGTGTATGAACTCTGGCTTTGATAGAGTAAGTCAGAAATGTGACCTCCTATAAATGACATGAAGGAAGTCTAGGTCTTATTAAAAACAAATGAAGATCCTGCCAGCTCTGAAAAGAGACAGAAGTGTTGCTATCAGGTACCCCTGAGTAAATGATAAGCCAAGTATCTGAGGGCTCTGTTATTTGACATGAAGTTGACATTTGCCTGTCAGAGCTGTAAGGAGAAATAGAACAGTTTAAAAAGCAGTACTGAAGGTCAGTACAGACTGCCTGAGAATTAATTTTTATATCGCTGCTGCAGGATTCTTTAAAGTTAAAAATAAATACATAAACAAATTAATAAATAAACAAATCTATCCAAAATAAAAATCTAGCTTTCAATTCAAGACCATATACTGTTGGAACCTTCTTTCTTTTGTTCTTAACGACTTGTCAGTAACTATTGCTCTCCGTATTATTGTAAGTGAAGTACAGAAATAACCCTGAGGCAGAGTGTTGCTAAGAAATAATGCATTTATTTGATTCCTGTGTACATATGATAGGTAGAAACCTTTATCACAGGTAATCCATCAGACCACAGAAGGCAACATACACAATGAAGTGTGATGAACTAATTCAGAAGAAACAATGGTGTAGTTTGGAGTCTGAATTTCATGATGGTCACTGAAAAAAACAGTTTTATGATTTGGTTGCATCCATAAACATTTACAACGCTTTATAAACATTACTGTCAATTCAGTAATTAGTTGCATAGTCCATTTCTGATCCAATGGACTAAATATTATTTTTAGTGGTGATCACACATCTGGAATGCCATACTAAAAATGAATTTTTATGGTTTGCTAATAGCTTTCTGGCTATGCATCTACTTTTGGGCTTTTGTTTTCTTCTTTTCGTTCCCCCAAGGAATCATTCAGGCACATTTACTGTTGTTTACATAAACAAAGTCAGACTGTTTCTTCCAAAGATGGGCAATTTTTACATAAAAATGCCTGCTTTTAAATAATTTTTAACTCTTGACGTTTTAGTGCTCTTTCAGAAGATTGTGTGCACGAATAGGAAAAAAATCACTATAACATAAATAATTAAACAACTAATTAACTAAACAGAAGTTCTTTGTCTTGTGTAAAAAATCAGTGAATCAACATTTCCCGTAGAGTGTATGATATATAACAGTCATTGCAAAGTTAAAGGACATGTTTAAGCTTAATATAACTTGGTGTAAATTTACCTTGTTGCATGGATGCAAGTTTTGTGATTGTGACACCCATGACATGAGTTCAAGAACTGAAGGATGAAGCTGGAGGGGGTTAGCCAGGCAAGGATCAAAGTGAGAGTCAGCTGTGTGAGCTCATCTAGGTGAGAAAGTTTGAGCACTGAAACTTGAAGCTGGTAGGACTACCTAGGCAAAGATCAGAGAGGTGATGGTCAGCCAGGTGAGGTCAGCTAGGTGAGACAGATTCAACAGCCAATGATTTTATATATTTTGTCCTGGAGATAACAAGATCAATGAAAATTACAGTTTGTGGTTGGCAGGCATACATCTGCATACATCTGCAACAGTACAAGCAGCTGCAACTTGTAGGCATGTAGGTAGGCACACACACTCACTGTCACTCTGTGAGCAGCCAAGGACAAATAGAAGAAAAAGATGGCCAAGGCCTGAAAAAGTTGGCCAGGGCCCACAAGATGGTCTAACCAAAAAAGGATTCTGGTCCTAATGACCCACTTCTGTTGACTACCAGACCTTGAATAACAACTTTTCATTTACCTGAGGTGCAGGCAGGAATAGATAAACCTTGCCTCTTCTGACTTTGAAGTTGTCAAAACTTAATGTGAGGACTTCATGGGATGATTTAATGTGTTGGGAAGGTGAGAAGCTCTGTTCATGAGAGAGGTTGAGTGGTTAGAAAATCAGGCAGAGATGATGTTTGGACATGGTAGGTCTGCTCAGATAAGCAAATAAAACATATTTAAATGATAATCTATAATAGCTTTCGACATGTGGGAGAAGATATAGATCAACCTACTTAAACACACCTGCTCAGGTGGACAGGTTAGGAACAGGTACACTAAAATTGCATGTTTCTAGAATCAGATATTCTGGATCTATATCCTAAATTCTTCTGCACCACTCTCTGCTTACCATTCTTTCCTGTACAATCTACCCCACCTATATATTCTCCTGCAGGTAAACATTACCTGGAGCTTGTTTGAAGTGACCAGTACTAAGATTTTCATATAAATAGTTGTGTCATGTTTCTCTGTTGTATTGCTCATTGCATAATGACTGCAATTTTATTCTATTTTCCTTCAGTGAAGCTGTGTTGTTCTGCATAGTTTTATTGTCTTTTGTAGTTTAGTTTTCATCCATCATCATAAATGAAATAATGGCCCTATTCAACCCCTCCCCTAAGTCCTGTGACCTCAAATGAAATCCTAGCTCTTGTGACAAAGCACGCTCTTATGTGCTAAGATATCAACAACAATTAAATCCAATTTTAGTTCCTTGTTTATAACATGTAATATTTGCATACGTTAACTGGATCCTTGGAAAATAAAAGACATTCATTTGCTTTCATTAAACCCAAAAGGTCTTCCGAACACGTATATATATATATATATATATATATATATATATATATATATATATATATATATATATATATATATATATATATATATATATATATATATATTCAGTTTAGGAAAAGATTGCTGCTCATTCTTTAGTGAGAAGATGGTAGTGAGCATTTTTTTTTCTTTTCTGCTTTTTAATTCACTTTTGGCTAGTAATTTTTTTTTTTTTTTTTTATTTCTAATGTCGTGTGTTCTGTGTTATATAATGAACTGTGGCTAAAGTGAAAGTTATATCTGTATTATGAAATTTGCTTCCATGTTGTACTAGGTTATTGGCAATGTTTCATTTGGCAAACGTATGACACTTTCCCAGGCTTTAATAAAACACATTTGAGGGAATGAGTACTAAAGAATCTGAGATAGTTTCCTAAAACCTACCTAAGCTCTTTACAGGACTACAGAAATTTGGATAAAATTAGTATTCCCAGGAGTAAAAAACAACTCTGAAGGAAAGCTGAGTAAGCAGGAACAAAGGGAGGAAGAGACTGATGCTTTTAAAGCTGCAAGTAAGGGGGATCAGCTGAGCATTTTCTTTGAAAAGGTAATCTCAGTAAGTCAAGATGTGAGCTCATTGAAACAAGCAATAAACCAAAAACAAACAGTAGTGGAAAGGCTACAAGGAAAGCTGAAAGAAGATAAGGTTGAACTACAGGAACAGATTCTTAGAATGCAGAAGATAACTGGCATAATAAGAAGACATTGAGAAAAGACTCCGGTCCGCTAATGATTGGCAGTAGATTTTTACGTGCCGAGTTGCCAGCCTTGACGCACAACCTTCAACGAAGCTACGCCCATTCATGCATGTCTCCACACAGAAGACGCTTTAGCTGAGAATCGAACAGGACAACATCTTACTGTGAGGCGACAACGCTACCGCAGCACCACCAGTTATTGAGAAAAGATGAATAATCTTGAAAATCACCTCAGAAGGAATAACATTAGGATAACTGTAACAGAAGAGAGATTGAGCAACAGTGAGCTTGAGCAATTTGTAATCCAGCTATTACATGAGAGATTTGTGATACCAGCAAATCAAGAAACACAAACTGAAAGGCCACTCAAGAGTAGGATGGCAGTAAACACCAGCAGAAAGCAGATCCAGGCATGTTTTGGCATGTTGTCATCCCTTTGCTGTAAAAACTGAAGTAATAAGGCTAACAAAAAGGAATACAGTTATCTCATTTGCAGGGATATTCATAAAGCTGGTCTAGGATAACTTGTAAATATCGCATAGGAGAAGGAAAGTTATGCTGGTGGTATTAAATTAACTAAGACTGAATGGAACAGCTGCATGTTTGAAATACACTTCAATTCTAGAAGTAACAGCTAGAAGGGGAGTTGTTCAGGCTATACAATATGGAGGATGTTCAAACATTTAAACAAAGGTATCGCAGGCAGCTAAACAAGATGGGAAGTAAAATGTGACATCTGAAAGACATGGACTGTGGCAGCCACCTTAGATATAGGAGGGGTGATGCAAAGACTCTGGGAGAACATGCAATGTGACAGATGCTGAAATCCCCACAGGGAAGAAGGCAAGGCAAGGAAGTATAAAGGTGTCACATCTGAGTAAAAGACATGAACAGGAAATAAACAAATCACAAAGACAACCACAAGGAGATGAGAAAAGAGACAATATAGTACAGGGGAAATGAATGAAAGCGGTATATCCAAGGCACAGAAGAACAAGAAGCTTCTAACATGGAAGATTTAGGCACAAAAACAGAAAAAGAATCAAAAGTAAAGACAGACAAGGGAAAGCTCTAAGGAGATGGGAGGACGGTGTAGCAGATGGTTATGTGACTCAGAAGTGAACTGCTGAACAAATAAGGGACTAAACAAGCTGGAAGAAGCATTTGTAATGGATGTCAGAGTCAAGGAGTTGGAAGGTGGGACTACAGAAGGACTGAAAGTGACCTCAGAAAGAGAAAAGCAGAAGGAATGGGCACTTAGAGGCTGGTGACTGTGGACAGAGCAGGAAGGTTGCATTAAATTAAACAGATCCTTACCTGTGAAACATCCCCCAGGGAACACAACATCAAAACATTGCGAACAATATTAAGAACTTTCTCATGGCAATTCTCATGATAGATAATTAATTTGGGGGGTATAGGGGAGAAGCCTCTAATGTAAGCAGTATGTTCTTCATAACTAATTAATGATATACAATAAACTTCAGCAAACATAAGTTTAATGTATATGTATTAGAAAAAATAGTACATTCTGATATAGCAAAATGGAGGCATAAAAAGAAATGTATGAGGTAGACAGGGAAACAAGTAAGGTAGACAACAACCCACAGACACACATGAAATAAAGGAAGGGATGGTATATAAGTAGCATAGTAAACAGATGTTGAATTGGAAATTAAAAAAAAATGAGCTGTCACACAAATGAAGCTGGCCCAGCAGGCTGATGATTAACAGTGGGGAGGGGAACCAATGGATGGGAATGCTATAATGTACTGGTTTGACATGCAATGTATGAGAGACAATGGAAAGGAACAAAAGAAAGTTTTAAAAGGCCTATGTCCAAGGCATACCCATGCACATGCAAAAGTGAAAAGGCAGGGATCCAGTGTGGCCAGGATTGGAGAGGAGAAGTCTGAGAATAGGTAGCTGCCAAAGAACACAACGTTCAGCTTGGAGAGTAGGTTCAGAGGTAGGATTATGCCAGATGGCAGCAACTTGGAAAGCAGGGAGAGGTAAACTAAAACAACAAGCAAAATGCAGTTAATTACATGAAGCACTGAGGGTTCATCAATTCCTATCAGAAGAAGGAGAATACAGGAAAACTTAAGTAGGATTGGGGAGACATTGCTCGTTTACAAGAAATAAAACTGAAAATCAGATATAAAGAGAAGATACTGAGATATGATTGCAGAAAGGGAGAAATGGACAACAAGAAACAGTTAGGAAATAGGGTAGTAACAAACATATTTCATTCAGGGCTTCAAACCATAGCTCTCAAATGTCAAGATTTTTGCAGAATGTCCAAATCTTTGACTGGTATTTTTAGTCTATTCCTCATAAAATTATAGTTTTCTGGCAAATCACTGTCAAATCATTAAGGACTGAAGTCAGAAAATAATGTCAGACAATTGATTTTCATACTTTATATCCTTTAGAGAATTCATGCTAATGCAAAACCTGTTATTCTAACAACTTTCTATGTTTGTAAAAGCAATATTTAAAAATTGTCCATACTTTTGGGCCTTTGCCCCCCCCCCCATTATTTGTGGATTTGTCAGACATCTTGCTCTAAGTGGCTGAGAGGCATGCTTCAGACAACCATAGAGAAAGTGATAAAAACGTTCATAGGTAGGTGGATAATCTGCAGGAAAAGACGGAAGGTGCACACTAGATGATAGGAAACATATTCATCAGTCAGGATGAAGAAAGATTATACAATAACATTTTTATTAACTGGGCATAGACAAGAAGAGATGGAATAGAGATAAAACGAGATACAACAATGTCATCATAGGGCCAAAAAAAGACAGTTTATGTGGAGGGATGGAATATAATAAAAATACGAGATAAGAATAAGCCTAAGGAATAAAACAGGATGGGTGGTTAGACATATAGAGACAAAGGTATCCAACTGTGCCTTCACAAGAAACATTTGGTACAGGCAAGTGGGATTGACAAACTTTTAGAGAAGGAAAACTTAATGGAAATAAAGGACAAGATTCACAGGAGATCAACATATCAATTCATACAGCAGTGAGATGTAAGGTAAGTGTGCAGGAGCAGAAAACAATGACAAGGCGGTGGAGTTGGGCTGCCTATAAATTGAAGGAGACAGAGAATAATGAAACACAGCAAGGATCAAAAAAGAAGTCGATATAGGAGAGTATAAAAACAGGGATAAAGTGTTATAATGCTGGTGGGATAAAATCATGGTCACTGTCAAGGGAAAACTGATGAGCGCAGAAGAAAAGAAGAGAAAAATTATTACAAGGCAAGAAATTCAACAGTGGTACTGAAGGGAATACTGGCAAATAGTGCGGAGGCACAAGGAAAAACGGCATGTCTAGAAACACAAGAAGAAACAGCAGGGGGAAAGAGAGGGAGGTAGAGAGAGGGGGGGTTGCTGATGATAAAGGGAGATTATGGATAATGTTTAGAAGAGACAAGCTATTCAGTGAAAGATTTAATAGATACCACAGAGAGATATGCAAACAGCAAGAAGGTGGAGAAGTCTTAGAATGGAACTGGGGAAAGAATGTAGAGGGATATATAGAAGAGGACAAACAAAGAGACAATCTGAATGCATGGGTAACAAGGGACAGAATAAGGCAAGCCATATACAAGATGAAGGAGAGGAAAGGGGGAGGGCAGGATAGATTTCCTCTAGAATTCTACAAAATGGGGGGGGGTTGTGGAAGGACCTTGAGGAGGAATACAGGTAAATACTTGATTTGGGCAAAATATCTAAAATTATGAGAATAACTATGAATCCTAAAGGGGGGGGAAAGGGAGGAAGTGGAAAATTATAAGTATTGCCAAAAGTAAAACAAGGATGAGAAAATGGTTTCAAGAAGGGAAGGAAGACAGAAAGAAACAGGTAGGACCTTCTGGAATTTATGTTCTGAGAGGAACAGAAATGGGAAAGGAATAGTGGGATTATATTCTTTGGTCTTCAAAAGGCCTTGATGTGGTGAGCTGGGAACATCTGTGGAAGACACTATAGGAAAAATAGGTCAGGGAAAAAGTTCATACATTGGATACAGTCTGTAAACCAAGACCCACAAACTGAAATACTCATAACTGGAGATACATCTGAGGAGACAAGGATGAAGAGGGGGAACAGATGGGTTGCCCGCTATTCCTAGGTTTTTTCATGTTTGTGATCAAGGAGCTAAAAATGGAAGTTAAACACAATTTATCAGTGCTTACAAAAAGGATAAGATAAAAATATCAACCTTCATTATGCACAGAGCATGTTAATGTCAAAGGATATGGCTGCAACAATGACAACTGTGAGTAAGACATTCAAGAAGTTTAGGGAAATGGCAGGACACAGGTACAAAAACAACAATGATAATAAGACTAGGAAAAAGGAATAGGTAAGGGAGCATAGTTTAGATAAAAGATGCAGAGCTCCCCAAGTACCTAGGGCTCTGTGAGGGGAAACATGGTCAAAGAGACAACAAAGGAAAAAAAAAAGAGGAAGATGGAAAAAAAGTAATGGGTACTCTCCAAACATGGGGAGATGGCTTATGCATTACTCTGTACAATTAATGCAGCAGAGATGATGATACTACCAACACTCCTTCATCTACTCTGAAATGTGTTGGTAGATCCTAGGGACAAAAAAGCTACAACACATGCAAAAAGACATAGAGGACTGGGTCAATAAAGGTAAGAGAAAAAGCGTGAAACAAGGCAAAAATAAGAATAAACAGTAAAATGTGGGTCTGGCTGCTCCCACAAATCATGACAGATGCAGTGACGTACAACATTACTCACTAGATAGAAACAGAACAAAGGGAGGTTAAGCAAAAGAGAATGAGGGAAGGAAATATGTGGAAAAGCTTATTGAAGGAAGTGAATGGATCAGCACTAAAAGAAATGGGTGAATTGAAGCACGGTGAAGTGAACCTCAAAAACTATGGGAACAGGACGGTGGGGGAAAGACTGGGAAGAAAAATGAGGGATGCCTTAAGAGAAATATTTGTTATGTAAAAAATATGATGTGGAAACATTTAAAACAATGGAGGAGATAATATAGCAATAACCCACGCCTGGGTGTGGGTAATGCTGGATTTACCCACGGTTGGCATGGTTTGGTCCCGAGGGCGAAGCCCGAGGGACCAAACAAAGACAACCGTGGGTAAATCCAGCTTTACCCACACCCAGAAGTGGATTATTGCTATTATACAATGACATTATTTAAGAAAAGAAATAATTACTTTTCTTAAATAATGGCATTGTATACGCCTCTTTGCTGCCCTTCCGCAGCTGTCTGGTGTTCTGCGGCAGTTCTGATGTACTGCGCATGCCTCACGCAGTACATCAGAGTGTGGGCAAAAGCAACGGAGAACGCAAGATCTCCGTTGCTTTTATCTCGCTATGTTAAATGGGTTTAACATAGCGAGACAGCTTTAAAATAAGCAACGGAGATCTCCATTGCTTATTTTAAAGCTGTCTCGCTATGTTAAACTCATTTAACATAGCGAGACAGGTTAAAAAAAAAGCAACGGAGATTGCAAGATCTCCGTTGCTTTTTACACACTGTGTCGCTATGTTAAACTCATTTAACATAGCGAGACAGCTTTAAAAAAAGCAACGGAGATCTGCGTTGCTTTTTTTAAACCTGTGTCGCTATGTTAAACTCTTTTAACATAGCGAGACAGTGTTTTATACTAACAGAAAAAGTCCGGGCGACTGGACCTTTTTCCATTAGTATATTGAGGGATTTATAACGGGCACACTGGTTGGGCTGGCCAATCAGCGTGCACGTTTTAGAGGAGGCATTGTATAATACTGAAATACTAAATACCAGATGCCCAATGGTGTAACTATTTTATACTTAGGGAGACCTGGTATAAGAATACAGAAAGAACAACAGGAGGCAGGAATGGAGGGCAAAAGCAGGGCATATGGCACCTGGAGGAATGTAAAATGTTAGAGAGGCAAAGGACCAAACAGAAAAATGAAGTGTTGGAACATGTAAAAGAAATGAGACTTAGAAAGAATTGGAAAAGGGAGGAAGGATGGAAGGGAGTTGCAGGATGCTTGAAGAAGACAATTCAGGTAGAAAGGCACATGTAGAAAGTGTGCAGAGCAGGAGATCAAAGCCTGAGAATACTGCATAAATAGTATCTAATCCCCAATGAGATCAGTAAAGGAAGGCAGAGCGGATGATTGTACATGCCAGAGGAGGCATCAGAAGGAAGATGTAGGGATGATGTACATATTCTTGGGTTGTGGGTGAGCACAAGAACTCTGCATGTAGGTTTAGAAGGTTTGAGGGGACATATTTCAAAAGGAAGCAGAGTGTGCTTGGCAATTCTGTATATGAGACATAAAGAAAGAGGGCAGCATCTATAAAAAAAAAGAGAATTGAACAATATCAGACTGCTGAGTACCAACGTTAAAACTATCATCACTCAAAACTGCAAGGGGGCAAAAACAGTATGGGAGCATGAATTAGAGAAGAGTTTCCTGGACATGTGGAAAATATGGTAAAAACTGCACAGAACAAGAAAAGGAGAGAGGGAAATGAAAAAGGAATAGAAAGAGGTATTAGAATACTACAAGAGCAAAATCATAGCAGGTGGAAGGAGAGGCTGAACTTAAAGGGGAAATCAATGGAGTGATAGGGATAGGGTAGGAAATAAAGCAGCCGACCACTGATGAGTGTATGGGGACTATTTCAGCCGGTCAAAATCTTAAATTATCAAAAAATGTATATGGTCAAGACTATATGACTGACAGTTTAAAATATCGAAAACCAAATATGAAAAAGAAACAGCATTCCATGGAAAGGGACTGGGGAATGTACCTTTTCCTCACTGAAGTGCAATCTCAGAGTTACTATATATAATTAGAAGGGGGGTATAGCGAGGTGCAGGGGGGATTGTACCCCCCCCTGCTAAAATGCTGTTTCTTTTTTATAGTTGGTATAAAATATTTTAAATTATCGATCATATCCACCTGACCATATGACAATTTTCAACCAACTAAAATAGATCCAGTACACTATGCATAAGGATTTCATGTGAATGTAATATACTGTATGGAGTTAATAAAGTAAAAAAAAATATTCCTTGTTTTTCATCAATGACTAGAAAGGGGGCTTTAATATCCCCCTGAAATGTCACAATTCAGTCAGATGTTGTTAAACCAGGCATTTAAGAGTAAAGCACCATTCCCTACATATCAAATTACAGTGTAATTTCTGAAATACTAATCAAAGTTCCTAGTGTTAGAGTAGAACCTACAAGACTTTCATTTCCCAGTTTTGTGACAACCCGTTTTCTCCAGCCTTGTTCTCTCTGTCTCATGAACCACAGTATTATAACACACTTTCTAAAAGTACTGAATATGTGAATTATTTCACAGATCTGACCCTTGGCATAACAACAGAGGGAGTTCTGATTCTCTGAAGTGCAATTCAAAATCAAAGAAGTTTGGATGTATGTCAAAGCTGGTCAAAGAGAAGATTATTATTTAGATGTGGTTGGACTATACTTGCCCATATTTCTGCTGCTTCTCATGATTGTTTGCACGTGTTCATAGTGTATTTCATAGCAAACAGTTAATCATAGATTAAGAAGAGAACCCTTTCTATGTCTAAATACAGCATAATCATTCACAGTTTGTTAATGATTTCAGGTAAACAGCAGTACATTGAAACCCTGAGCCTTACTTAAAGAGAGAGTGTATGTGTGCATGAGTGTGTGCATGCTCACTCTCATCTGGACAAACACATTTATTGCTACATGTAGTTTGCTCTGGCGTTATTACATTCCACTTATAGACCCCCAAAAATGGATAGAGAGTGGCACTGTATAATACTTGGTCTACCAGTGGTGTTGTAGATCATCAGTGAGAGTGTTAAAAATAAAATATGAACCTTATGTTTGTGTGTGTATGTGTACATGTGCATACATGTGTGTGTGTGTGTGTGTGTGTGTGTGTGTGTGTGTGTGTGTGTGTGTGTGTGTGTGTGTGTGTGTGTGTGTTTGTGCATGTATGTGTATTCATCTAGTGAGTTTGAGTGTATGTGCATGGATGGGTGAGTGTGTGTGTGTGTGTGTGTGTGTGCCCAAATGTGTATTGACTGGAATACAGTCCTAGAGTCAGATGCATATACCAGGTGCATAGAGACTTTTATCAGTGTGTCTATTACATAAAAAAGTATGAACCTTTAAGGCAGACAGGACAGAGTGAGGGAGGTATCCGTTGTGACAGACTGATTTACTGACTGATTGATTTGATCTATATCTGATTACCGGGGCAGTACACTGATATAAACTGCCCATTTTCAGACAGCCAGGGTGAAATATAGAACAATTCACAAATAAAAAAGGCAGAGCTGTAAGCAATAACAGAGTACTTCAGATCTGCTTCCTAGAAAAACAGTATGTGAACATTTTGTAAAGAAGCAGATGTAATGTGCAATATATACTTAAGTTTCTAAAGTAAGATAGAGTAAAACAAACCGAAACTGCTAAATGCAGCTTGACCAAAACAGAATGAGGACAAAGACACAATCATCAGGCAAAGCAAACACGGAGAAGCAGGTACAAGGCAGATAAAACCAATGTAACATTGACATAAAATAAAGTTAAAAATCAGTAATAAATGTAAAATAAAGTTAAAATGAGATCTGATGAAGGCATTTGCCAAAAGCAGATCTAATGAAGGCTTTTGCCGAAAGCACTTATCCTTGGGCTCCATAACATTGATTTTAACGTTATTTTACATTTAGTAAAGTAACATTGGTTTTATTTGCCTTTTACCTGCCTTCTCCATGTTTGCTACACTTGATTTTAGTTTCTAAAGTAGGTCAGCCTTCAGTAATTCTAACAGAGGAAAACAGAAGTGGAAAGGAGATAGGGATAGTGTATTAGGTAACATATACTATGTTGAAACAGGAGCATTTGGCTTGAATGAAGAGGTGATCTTTGAGTGTAGGGAAGAGCTTGCCAAACAGTAGGTGTCTGATAGTGGAATGCATGTGTAATTCTGAGGAGTTTTGTTCTAGGGGAAATGAGAGCTGGTTTAGTTTGTGAGTAGTCTCAGGCTGCGTGTGGAGTTTTTTTTCACAATGTTTAGCTGCAAGGAGAGTAAATGTTTGGAGTTGGTGTAGTTTGTAGAGCTGGGATCCTAACAGTAGGTTAGATCTTTGCTTTATGAGTTTAAATTTGGATTTTTCTAAGGTGATAAAGTGATGCTCATGGAGAGGAGAGTTGGTAATGAATCAGCAGATGCTGTTGATGATTGTCTCAAGAATGGTGGGTTTTTCTTTGAGGCAGAAGCATAAAAGGGTAGTCCATATTTTAGTTGAGATGAGAACTCCTTTACCAATGGCTGTTCTTACTGTTTAAGAAAGAAAAGGGGAGACTTTATTGACTTAGAAAAGAAGGGACTTTATTTTTGATGTTACTGTCTCTGTGTGGAAATGGAAATTTAGAGATCAGTCAAGCCACTCAAGGAAATAAAAAACACCATGCGCCTTGTATATGCATCTGAGTCCAACACTGTATTTGAAGGTGAAGGTTATTTCTGTAGTAAACTTGTATAAGTGAAAGTGTTTGGAAATGTTTCTGTGAAGTTCTAAAAAAGCATATTTTTTGTTTGGAGGGGTTAATGAAATAGTTTATGGTTTGTTTGCCATTGGAGAAACTCGTAAGTCTGACTGGAGAGAGCTGATGTGAGAGTGATTTGTTTGGTAAATGACTATGTCTGCTTAGAAAATGAGTGAGAAGGGGGGGGGGGTCATAAGGAACTTTGTTAATGAATATGGAGAAGGGAAATGAGCCAAAGAATGGATCCTTGTGGTGCACCTTTGGTAATAGGTGCAGATTCTGATGGGATGGAACATATTTTAACACTGAAGTGTCTGTCAGTAAGGAAATTTTTATACCAGTGAGTGCGGTCTGGGGTTATATCAGTTTCATTATGTTTGTTTAGGAGAAGACGGTGGTCAGTGAGACCCAGAAGGTCACTGGAGAGAAAGAATATGAGTTCAAGGAAATATTCAGGGCTCTAGCACTGCAGGCCAATGAGAAATAGGTAGAGTTGAAGAAGAATAGTAACACCTTAAAAACGAATGTATAGGGACTATACAACAGATATGGAGCCAAGCAAAGTATGGAAATAGCAAAGTATGGAAATAAGGCATACTCTGCAACCATTCTCCCCTAAGGTACATAAGAAAAGCTGGTGGTGGAATGCAGAAGTCCAGGAATTCATCAGAAGAAAGAAGTGAGAAAAATTAAAGACAGACCAGGCTAAGAAGCAATACTGGTTGGCTATATTGACTGATATTGGTGGATTGTAATTACAGAAGTTTGAGTGGCCTTTTATGGTTGAAATGTTCTCAACTGGGCAGTTTTGTTATTATTGGTCCATATGTTTTGTTTCATTGCTTACTGGAAAAAATGTTCAAAACTATACATTTAAAACATGCTCTAACAAGTGGTGCTATATTATGCAAGGGATATAATTTGATTATTATATATTATAATTTACTACAGTCAGGAAGATGAATCAAAAAACTTTTGCACGGTCCTAAAAATGTGTACAAGGGGGCCTATGATTTGAAAACAGCTCAAAGGTAAACTTAATTCACCACTGGCCAGATGTAATTTCTTTGAATGTGGGTTTCAATGTTGTTTCAGTGAATGTGAGTTTCAAAGGCAGAAAAGTTTTAATGCTAAGTCTGTTTTTATTGTGAGATTGTATTACTTTGTTTAGCAAATGTCTATCAGTATTTGTGCTATAAAATTTGAAATCAAAGTTTTAAATTAAATCCAAATATCTGTAATCATTGTAGAAGTAAAGCAGAAAACAGCATGCACGCTGAGAGTTTCAAACAGTGTTTATGGGAAATGGGAAGAAATGGAGAAATAACCAAGTAATGGGACACTGAAATGGTTGCATGGGAGGGGACAGGTGTACCAAAATTACACGCATTTTGCTTTCATGTACATGTCCAGAATTTTTGACATGAAAAGTTGGCAACCCTATGCCTAACAAAGAGGCTAAGAGAACATTGCAATAGCAAAGAACAAGGCATCAGAGCCATTCTACCAACTTCTGGAAGGTGACTCAGCAGATGGCATAATGAATCAGGTTGCAAGACATGGACAGAAAGATAAAGAAGTTTGACATCAGACTCCCTTCATAATGGATGCCAGCAGCAACCTGATCATCAGGCCACAGGGCATCAAAGGCAGATGGAATGAGTACTTCTAGTAACTTCTGAATTAAGAAAACCCCACAGAAGCTGTACTGTCCCGTATACAGCCTATAATGTAAGCAGAAGAGTAGCCCACCCTACAAGAAGTAAGAATAGCACCAAAGAAAATGAAGTCAGGGAAAGCAGCAGGCTCAGATGATGCCATGGCAAATATAAACAAGGTAATGGGTGTTTTGGGGAAAAATGGCTCCAGAGGGTACTCACAGCAGTATCTTGTTTGCAAAGAAGGTGTCATGAGGAAGTTTTATTCCTGTAAGAAGTTTAACTTCTTTCTAAAATTGTTTGGGGGAATGTAGGAGAGTGATTTGTTTCTTTATTCAGAGATTACTTTTGTGCCTTCAGATGGACTGCCTGCTTGACTAGATTTAAGCTATAAAAGAAAGCTCATTTCTTGGTTGTTGGTGGTTGTTACCATTTTGCCATACTTCATCCCTTAAATGTAGAAGATGTTTCAGTTCATTGACTAGCCATTCAGCTTTTGTGGGTTTATAAAGGCTATGGGTAAGTGGGAAACATTGTCTTGCAGCTGGAGAACAAAGTAGGCTTCATTTATGGTTAATTAATTAGGCTCATATAAGGGGAGTAATGTTTCTAGATGTGGGCTCTGAGAAAGTTTTTGAGTTTATCAATATTTATGATAAGACTGGTTTCTAAAGGCATTTAATACTGGGAGTAGTTTCATGCACTGAAGTAATTAGGTAGTCGTCAGTTAAGAATGGTGGGAGAATATTTATGTTGGAGACAGAGTTTGGTGTGTTTATAATAATGAGGGCAAGTGTGGAGTGTTTAGAAGATATGCAGTTAAGCCTTGTTAGTTCTTTAGTTGAAGGAGACCTGGGTCTTCTAGGAAAGTACCCATGTTGGATTAGTGGGCCAAGGTAAATTTGATTGAATCCACTTAGTATGGATACGTAATTATTTTGTGACAATTATTCTGGATGTAAACAATGAGTTATTTTTAATTTGTTTAGGGAAGAAGGGAGTGGCAAATAGTCTGTAGTGATCAGTTGTAGTTTGCTTTAGTAAGCTGGGAATTTTAGTACAATTCAGTTAATACAGGGATCTGAGGAGGAGTGTACTTTGGCAATGACTTTTAAGTTTAGGTTATCTCTGTAGATGATTAAATTGCCTCCACCAGATCCTGGCATGGCATTACTGACATACTTATAGGAGTTTAGAAAGTATTGGGGGATGAGGAATTTTATTTGACCCCCCCAGATTCTGTGACTACTATAATATCTGGTCCATCCTGGGATATTAAAGCACTTATGTGGTCAGGTTTGTTTCTGATGTTATGGACATTAAGGAGGACACATGCCTGTTTAGGGAGACAGTGGTTCTGTTGTTGAGGAAAGGTAGTTGTTGGGAATGGGTTAGGTTCAATGTTATTCTTCAGGAGAAAAATATAAATATTATGGAAGATAGTATAAAGGAGGTTTTCAGTGTTTTTAGAAGGAGAGAGAAGTATATTTCAGAGTCATACATAGAAGCATGAACTAAAAGTAGTAAGCTGGAAGTGGGTTTGGTCTGATTACTAGGGGCTTGTGGTGGTTTGTAAATGTGAAAGTTATGGATGTTGAGGTAATACATTGCTATGTCATGATGGGCTGGGTCATTGTTTTTTGAAGATGCTTAGTATTGGTTAAAGGAAGTGGGGAAAGTGAAGAGAAAAGAAGTAAAAAGTGCAACAGGTAAAGTTATGACAGGATATTATTTAGGTGCATGATCTAAATGTTTGGGAAAGTTGTATATGGGCATTGTTAAAACTTTCAGTAACATTGTGGTATTGATTTTGAGAGCTGTGTGGTACAGATGGTTACACAGTCTTATGGAGCTTTATATTTAAGAGAAATGCCTTGAGGATGTGACTGTGGATAGAGATCTGAACACATTAACTGGATGGTGGTGGCTTGGGAAATGGTGGTGGGAGGGAGAGGTGAAGTGGGCTGTAACTCAGGTCTGCACCTAGAGGTGACCTCCAAAATGTAGATACAAATACAAGAACTGTTCAGGAATGTGAGATTGGAGAAAAGGGGGACTAGTTGCCTTTGGCAGCAAAAGTTATCTTCGGTCATGAAGTAAGCAGATTTATAGCTTTTCTAGAATATTGACATTATTCTGTTAGGAGTCTCCAGATAACAGTTAGTGAAGGGAGAAGGCAGTCTTCAGGGCCTTGAAGAAACTTGAAGCTGTATTTAGGAATCTGTTCTGAGATACAGGTAAGCTACTTGTCTAAAAGAAAGTCATACAGAAATTCGCATGCACTAAGTTAATTTTGAAAACAATACGAGTTTTCAGAAACTGTTGTAGTGGACTTTGAAATATTTAAACAACCTGAAAAGATTGCTATGAATTTGCATCAGCAACGAGGTGTTTACAGGAGGTGTATGACTGAGTTTGTTATGTTGTTCCCCAAATTGCACAAAAACAAAATTTGTATTATCCCTGTAAATAAGATTGTTAAGCAATTGCAAAGCAACATCCAATTAATGTTTCTGTGACTCTGAAGTATAACAGTCTCTTTCAATCTCGCCTGCTCTCTCTCTCTCTCTCTCACTCTCTCTGTGTTTATGCGTGTTGTTAATAATTAATGCAGCTGAGACCAACAGTCTTAATAAGAAAAAGTGCAGTTTATTATATGCACATGCAGATGAAGCAGGTTCTGCCAAAAGTAAAGAAAAAAAAAGTGTAGCGGTTTTGACTAAATATACACAGCTAGTACCTTCAGTCTTATCTTGGTTGGAAACAATATCTTATAGTAACGGTTTTCAGTTTCATCCTGGCAGGAATATTTTCCATCGTCTTCTCTAAAGCTGGCAATCACTTTGCTCTCTAAAACCACTGCCTAGGACATTAATCACCCTTTAAAAAGTCTAGCGCACTGTGCCTGAACATGCCCATGCCTCAGCCCCCTTTTTTGTATCATCTCCAATGCTAATTCAAGAAATCTGTTTTTACTAAGACTAATCTCTACATTTAAAGTAACAGACATAACTGAACTGAATGCATACCACACATTTAAAGAAAACTGCATTCTATCCGCACATTTTTGGGACACACACATTGTTTGCACCACTGTATACACATTCTTGAATGATAGGCAATATTTGTACCACTAGAACACATCTGTGCATTCATATATTTGTATACATGTCTGTGTGTATATATATGTGTGTACATATTCATATATTTGTGTGTGTGTGTGTGTGTGTGTGTGTCTGAGTGGGTGCAGGTGCATGCATGCATGCATGCATGCATGCTTCTGATTGTGTGGGGAGGAGACCAAGTGCATCTTTGAATGTGTGTATCTCTGCTTGGGTGTGCATGTGTGAGTATGTGTGTGTGTGTGGGGGGGGGGGGTGAGTGCAGGTGCAGGTTTGAATGTGCGTGTGTGTGTGTGTGTGTGTGTGTGTGTGTGTGTGTGTGTGTGTGTGTGTGTGTGTGTGTGTGTGTGTGTGTCTATTTGTGTGTGTAGGTGTCTGTGTGCATTTGTGTTCTGTGTGTGCAGAAACAGGCATGACTTCATGTACCTCTTCTAGAAATATGTAAAAATGCTAGTTATTAATTAACTCTAGCTTCCAGTCACTCGTTTACATACATGATTGTATACAGTTTGGGGTTTGGAAAAAATTTTAATTCTTAAAACCTTGCACCTTGTAAAACTAATGTCAGTCAGTGCTGCAGTATCTCTATGCAGGGTAGGAAGCAATTATTTATTCATTTGTTTTATATATTTATGTGTTATTGTTTACCAAGTTAAAAAGTAAATTGAATGAAAATATACCCTTCTAAGCCTTTACCTGACCCATAGATGGAAGGACTGAACTTGAGTAAACTTACATAGCAGATATCATGTATGCAGTAAATAATACACCTGATACTTCCTAAAGCAAAAATAAAGAGAGAACTGAACATCTTATCAGAATTTGCTGTACTTGGCCTTTTGCTCTTTCTCAAAACACCATACACACACACACACACACACACACACACACACACACACACACACACACACACACACACACACACACACACACACGAGCAAATAAAGTAGACACCAAAACTCACTGAATGTAAATCATTACAGAAATGTGTTCCCTTGCCTGGTACTATTGCTAGGAAATCTGGACACTGCTGTTTACAAAGCACAGTGCCATAAGGGATGGATTATCAGATTATAGGTTGAAATGACAAATTTGTATTAACTACCTCCTTCAGGTAGCAGGCATTATTAACAGGCTACTATGGCATACCTAGTCAAACCAAACATGAGATATGAACATTTACACCACTGTTTTTCTAATGAAGTCTGACGTGATTATAAGGCACATACAAGGAAAACAATCATAAAGTTCTTAAGTTATCTGTTTGAACATGTTGACACAAATATCAGTCATGAGAAACTGTTAAAAGAAGAGACCGTATCTCCTTGTGAGACCTTACTTATCCGCCACAGTGCCCTAAGTACAACTGCATTCTATAGTAGACTGAATAAGTCAAATAGACATTTCCAGATCAGTAACATTCTCAGAGTTATCCTAAAATGAGGTCATATCTGAAACTAGTGAGTGGGCTGCATGCATTCCAGTTCTTTGAAGGAGTTTAAAGTGGGTGTGTAAACAATTAACTCACAACAGTGTGAAAGGACACTAATCCACAGGAAGTAAAATGCTACTAATCTCAGTAACAGTGACTGCAAATGATTAACTATGAAAAATGTCAGCTACACATTGCTGGTTTCTGTAGGATGCAGGATTTTAGACGATGGTTAACAAGTTCTCACAGTTGCCTGGGAAAAGGAAAAAAGAAAGAAAGTTAATATAAAAAGGTCAGTTCTGTCAAAAGACAGAGATTAATTGCCTAAACGGTCAAATGCAACTGGACTGAGAAGAGATGTTATATGAAACTAAAATCAAATGCCTACACTCCAATTGTTAGAGCTGACTAAATAGTTTTTCAACCACTGTAGCATGCATGTCAGGATATATACTACAAGTTATTTCCCAGCTGAATGAATGTGTGAGGATGTGAGTAATCAGGTCATCTGTAAATGTAGTCACAATTTGCCCATTTTGTACTTCATACATATTTCCAAATTGGGAACTAGCCTATGCAGATAATGTCCGCTGGTCAGAGAATTAGTCATGTTCAATTTAACAGGAATAAGAATTCAAAGTGCGTGTTGGACATACTAAACTGCATCCAGAACAGCAAAACCGATCTCACCAAGCAGTTATGCTGGCAATAAAAGTACTGCTGTGTCTGGTTTAAGAATGGAAAAGGAAATGTCCTTGGAGACTAACTAGTATTTGTGATTATAGCAGCCTTTTTCATCATCATCACCATTATCATCAGTATCGTTTAAGTTTTATTTCACTTAAAGACTGGTTTGGCGAGGAAGAAATAATCTTTAAGGGATCCACACCAAGTTTTGCTTTTCTTTTCCCTGCTTGAAAATATTGTCTTCCTAACAGCAGCCACCAAATGAAATGGACTGCAAAAAGGCTTATCTTTAATCTAAGTGCTAGTCAGTGTTTTGATGAACTATGCAATACTTACTGATGCAGCCCTTCAATCATTCCACTTCTGCAGCTCCAAATAAAGTCTCTAAATATATTAAAAAAAAAATATATATACATATATATATATATATATATATACACACACATATATATAGTGCTAGCTGGGAAATTCGGAGTTTATTTATTTACTGTAGTTTGGAAACCAGAGTAGTAGCCTGATCCCAAAGGACTTACTTCAGCCACTGCTCAGGAGATGCACAGCATAATACCTCTCAGCTGTCCAGATTTTCATAGAATGTCCAGATTTTTCCTCATATTTTTGGTCTGTTACTTCTGGCAAATCATTGAGGACTGAAGTCACTAACAGACCTCTCAACTATCCTTATTTTGGAGGAATGTTCCTGTTTTCAGGCATGATTTATTCCTGAACAGGATGTGCCTAATTCTGGATGTATGTCCTTATTTTCTGTCTTAACTCACCCCTTCATACATTTTTTCCAATCCCCCTCATCACAAGTGATTTTTGAAGCTGTATAGTACACAGAAAACAACATTACACGACAACATACTAACTGCAACAATAATTTAAAGAAAAAAGGACTTACAGTTTACACCTTTTTTCTTAAGCAAAAATAAATGACGTGTATGGCAGAATTTTTTCAGTACAGTTCATTGAAGTCTACAGAATATATTTTCCAATATTTTTGTTACTGTCTGTTTTTAAACATATGTTTCTGAGTAGTATCCGATATTCCTACTAGAAGTAGGCAGAGTTATGTGCTACTTGGTATCCAACTTTTATGCTAATTAGATGTCCAGATTTTTAGCTGAATGTGCCTACTTTTTAAAATACATTCATGATTCGGGGCCTTTGTCCCCCATTTATTTCTGGCTTTTTCCAGATTCATGAGGTTGAGAGGTATGATGTACATAGTACAAAAATGCAGCTGAGTGATTATGTACAACACGCAAACTGCACAGAAGTTATAACAAGTGGGTAACAAGAGTATCCATATATTACTTTCATATGAAAATCGGGATGAGAATAATAATAATTCAAATATAACACAATAAAATAATGGTCCAGATTCCATTAAGTTCACAGATTTCAGTGCATTACGCCGATATCAGCACTAAACTTGTGGCTAACAGTGTAATATGTAAATGTACCGCAAAGAACTTAGAATACCTCAGTGCACAAGGGAGTATCACAGTAGCAACGGCGCACTAAACATACCTACAAGTAATCCGTAAGTAATAAGAAATCATTGTTAAAGTGTGTTATACACTAACAGAGTTATGAAAAATGTTATCATCATTCAGGTATCCTGATAGTCTTACATTCATATATATGTATAACAAAATCTGTCCGTTAAGGTTAAGGACAACTATGGAATATAAGTGACTATATTATTATAAAAAAAAAAAAAAAAAAGAAGAAAATCTCAACTATCCCAATGTAAGTTGCATGGTATTCGTAATACATATCTTCAGTAATCTGGCAGTAAGCTGAGAGACAACTACGGGTATCTCTGTAAGTCATATACTAAAACAATATGCTTGTAAAATTTTTAATAAAAACATTAATACAGGTGGAGGGCAATCATGGCCACATAGCCACAGCTTAGCTAACAATGGGCTCAGGACTTGTGTGGGGAACACAAGTAGCGCACAACCCAAGGAAAGTAGGAGATAGAAAAGGAGATGTGGAGTATGGGTGAAGAAGGAAAAGGACAACACAGCAGGTGTACCCACAGAATAAATATCACAACCAAGACAGACAAAGGCTGGGAAAAAAAAACATTAAGGATAGGTACGTTACACAGATGTCACACTGCACAACATAGGCAGTGGAAAGTTATCAGACAGGGTGGGGATGTATACCAGCCATGGTGAAATGCAAAAAAACAAAGCTACCTAAGCACTGTCATGTTATGATGTTTTGCAAACTGAGTGGCAGTCATCCCTGAATGTGTATGACCAATGGTAAATGTGTGTTGGATGCTAATAAATAAGGATCGCAGTACACATTTGATAAATAAACACATTTGCAAGTAGTCTGCCAGCAGTGCTCCTGTAAGCCAAGAAACATCACAGGTGAGCAAATACAGGTGTAACAATACTAGTTGAATCCAGCAGAGGCTAGAACCAAGTGTATGGTCATGCAAGTGAAAGGCAAACAACTATGCATAGTGCTACACAGCAGTACTGCAGCAAAGCAGCAAACTAGCTGTTACCTACACAATTAAGTATATACAACTCAAACAAACCTGTCAAGCAATGCATACTGTATATATGTCACACACATATGCCATACCAAATGCAACACACAGGTAGAGGCGTATATGTATGAGCATAGGTGGCTTAAATGGAATGTACATGAAAACAAGGCTAATACTCATACACACACACCGATGACATGTAAGAATATTTACAGAAATATAACATTACAGCTTAAAAGATGTCAGGTTGTGAACATGGATTTCAGTAATGTGCACTGATTAGCACATAAGTATAAAGAGAACAAGGGCATATTGCAAGCAGTAGCCAGCAACTTGTGTGTAGATGTCCTGCATCTATAAACTGAATATACATTTGGCATACATACACTGTTGGAAACTCCTGGTGTCTGGCTGGTGTGATTCTCAAACAATCTGGAAATGTATCGCTGATTGATAAGTATATTTCTTGGCATTTTAACCTTTCAGAGTTCTGCATTGTCTTAATTTTGCCTGACTGAATTGTTTTATATATTTTCTGGCATTGTTTTCTGTTTCTCATCTGTCCTGAAACTGCTTACCCACTATTTCTGAGGTTGAGTTTATAAAACTGGTCTAACAGCTTTTGTGTTATCTGATTGCTTCAAGGCTTGCTGATTTAAAAATAGTTTATGTTTGTAAATTCCTGCATACACTGTTGGAAACTCCTGGTGTCTGGCTGGTGTGTGATTCTCAAACTATCTGGAAATATATAGCTGATTGATAAGTATATTTTTTGGCATTTTAACCTTTCAGAGTTCTGCATTGTCTTAATTTTGCCTGACTGAATTGTTTTATATATTTTCTGGCATTGTTTTCTGTTTCCCATCTGTCCTGAAACTGTTCGCCCCCAACGCTATTCTTGTGGTGTTGTTATAGTTGGTGGCTTTGCAGTTGCCCACCCCTACTGTAAATTTGATCTGGGACACCCCTCACAGTCTGGTGTTCACTCTACTTAATACAAAGAGAACATTTGAGAAGGTCAGCCCACTTAGGTTCTTAACCTTGAATTTTTCTGAATTTTTCCTCTGCTCCTTCTTCCTCTCTCCTTGCAGTTTAATTAAAAAATTGCACTTTATTTTGCTTTTGCATCTTCTTAAATGTACTCAGTTGTATTTATTCTGCTCCATTTATTACTGCTTGGTAGTAGTCTGATTAAATTGTAACTATTATTCTAAGCATTTTGGTTTAAGCACGTGGGCTCCATACCAGTTGTTTTACATTAAGAAGGTTTGCGGTCTGCACTCTTGTGGCAGGACAGGTAGCTTACATCCTTATAAGTTGAGAATTGCTGACTGAAGGCTCAGTGTCTGTTATTCTAAAAGCATATTAGTTCTGGTTAAAGCACTTGGGCTTCAGGCCGGTTATTTTTCATTAAGAAGGTTTGTGGTCTGCACTCTTGTGGGAGGAGAGGTTAGATTCTGTCCTTCTGTGCTGGAAATTTCTGGTTAAAAGCTTGTTGTGCCTGCTGATTTGAACTATTTCTTTCTGAAATTTGTGTGCCTTGCTTGCTGTAGCATAGACTACATTCAGACATCCTGAATCTAGCTTTGCTTGTATAACTTGGGCACTACTCCAGGTCATCTTTTTGGAAAAGATTCCCCTGCACTCTAGTGGCAGGAGTGTGCAGTTAGAACTTGTCTTATTGAAGACTGCTGGAACAGGGCTCAGTTTTGAGCTTTTCTTACTGGTTAATTGGATAATTTGTTTAAATCAGTTTGCTTGTTTTCTATTGTTATATAAAAAATGCACTTTGTTCATCTGCTTTTACTGTATTTGTGTTTCTTCATTCTTTATTACTTTATTTTGCTTTTGCTGCTTGTTCTTAAAAGTACTTAATTGCATTTATTCTGCTGTATTTATTACTGCTTGTTAGTAGCCTGATTAAATTGTAACTGTTATTCTTAGCCTTTGGTTGAAGCACTTGGGCTTCAGACCAGTTGTTTTACATTAAGAAGGTATGTGGTTTGCACTGTTGTGGCAGGACAGGTAGCTTACATCCTTATAATTTGGGAGTTGCTAATTGAAGGCTTAGTGTCTGTTATTCTAAAAGTGTATTAGTTCTGGTTTAAGCACTTGGGCTTCAGGACAGTTATTTTACATTAAGAAGGTGTGGGCTGTACTCTTGTGGAAGAGACGGTAGATGCTGCCCTTCTGAGCTGGGAGTTTCTGGTTAAAGGCTTATTGTGCCTGCTTATTTGAACTGTTTCTTTCTGAAATTGGTATGCCTTGTTTGCTGTAGCATAGACTAAATTCAGACCTGCTGAATCTAGCTTTGATTGTATAACTTGAGCACTAATCCAGACCATCTTTTCTTGGAGAAGGTTCCCTGCACCCCAGTGGCAGGAGTGTGCAGTTAGAACTTGTCTAATTGAGGACTGATGGAACGGGGCTCAGTTTTTAGCTTTTTATTGGTTAATTGATTAATTTGTTTAAATCAGTTTGCTCATTTGTTACTGTTATATAAAGAAAGAAAATACACTTTATGCATCGCCGCTTAGCTAGGGTTAAACTATTCCCAGCACCATAAAGTCTGCTCTTTAAATTTTCCCTTAAAATTAGCCAGTTTTTTTTTTTTTTTGTTTTAGCACTCAAATCTGTTCTTTGAGCTCAGCACTTTTTCAGAACTCACTGTAAGCACTAAATAAGCTACAAAGTACTACAGCACTCAACTTTCTTCACTTGTCTAGAGGAAAACAGTTTTCAGTACTTAATAAATAAGCACCTAACCAGGCATGTCTAAGGGTCAGCTCCCAGTGTTTTCTCCTGTCTACCTGATGAATCTTGGCATCTTGGGCAATGCAGCAATTGCCTCATGTACACAGGCAACCCTCTCCTCCTACCACCCAACACTACAACCTGTAAGAGATGCACTTATATAGCCAAACTGGAAGCAATGCTCTCTTCACCCAAGACTGGACTAGACAGTCAAGAGGAGAAGGTAAACACTTGCACCACACCACACTCATCACATAGTCCCTCAAAACCTACACCACCAAAACAGACACATAGAAACACAAAACACACACCAACATTCATGGAGGCTCTCAATAAAAATCTGCTCAATCAACAGAGACCTCCAAAGCAGAAATGCAAGCAACCTCCACCCCCCAACACAACCCAAATGACACATAGCCCACAAACTCAGTGTGCCACTCAACCACAGCCCATAAGGCATAACAATGTACCCAACACTCTAGTAATAGGTGACTCTATAGTCAGGCACACTGATGTTCCATTCACTAGGCTAAACAATGAGAAAGTTACTGTCAGCTGTCTGTCAGATGCCAAGATCTGCCACATAATGCACACACTCAGGTCACTCCACAACAAGTACAAATATGACTCTGTCATTGTCCATGTTGGTGTGAATGACCTGAGACATACCTCCCTGGACTACATGAAAAGAGACATGGAAGAGCTCTCTGATCTTGTAGCCCAGGCAGGTATGACCCTAGCCCTGAGTAGCATCCTGCCATCACCCAGAATGATACCACAGTACAAGGACAAAATGATTGACTTCAACAATTGGCTAAGCTTCTGGTGTCTTTCTAAGGGGATCCAGTATCTGTCTGCCTGGGATGACATGATCAACAGACCACGATGCTTTGCCAGAAATGGCCTGCACCTGTCACCCTTGGGATTGCAAATACTGGCTGAGGCTCTTGCCACCCCTATAGTGCCTTTTTTTTGCAAGGTTCAAATGACAAATTCACCACTGTAACAGGTACAAGCAAGCAAAATCTGAGGGTAATGCTACTCAATGCTAGAAGTCTAAACCTCAAAATGCATTCACTCGAGGCACTCCTTAAAATGGAGAACATCGACATGTGTACAGCGGCAGAGACCTGGTTCAAGGCTCCAGAGAACACCCCCTGCATTACAGGCTATAATTCATACCACACCTTTTGGCCGCCTAACCTGGACCGAGACATTAAAGGCATATGAGTGTCCATATTCATTAAGGATATCCGCATGTCCAGGCTAGTTGCTCAGCATAATGCCTCTGAGATTATCCAAGTGCAACTAACTCTGGGCAAGACCACAATCCAAATTGTAACTTGCTACAGATCTCCCACCATGCCCCAGGATTCCCTCTCCTCATTTCTTGATACACTGGAAAATATTAGGGTACAACCCAGAACCCTCATAATGGGCGATTTCAAGTACACCACCATTAACTGGGAAACCTACTTGTGTACCAAGTCTTTTGCTCAACATTTTCAGGATATCATAAATTCCAACACCTTGGATCAACTTATCCAGAACCCCACTAGGGGCAGCAATATCCTAGACCTGGTCATTACCAACATGGGTGATTGGTGTTCCACACCAGAGGTCACTTCCTCGTTGGTCAGATCCGACCACAAGATAATCACCTTAGACATCCACATCCTGCCCCCACCCCCCCCCACCCCCCCCATTAGGGAAACCACTGTAAAAAAATTTCTCAAAAGCCAACTTCATGCTTCTTAAGACAGAAGCAGCAAACTTCACAACATCCATGCAGATGGACAATAGAGGTACAACTGCTGAATCCTACATAAATGCACTTTATAAGCGCTTACATGAGTGCATGGATCATGCTATCCCTAACAGAACCAAGATGCTATCCACCAGAAAAAGGAAGCCAATCTCGTGGTCCCCTGCCATAAATAAACTCTACAACAGACAAAAGAAACTGTTGCAAAAAAGAGTAAAATCCCATGATTGGAGGAACTCTCTGGTCAGCCTCAGTAAGAAGCTGAGATCCCTCATAAAATCCGCCAAAGCTAGTTACAAAAACAAAATCACCACTGATTCTAAAGACAGCCACAAAGCAATCTATAGCTATGTCAAGAATCTCAGTGGCAAAACTCAGATCGGCTCTGAGTTACAGCACAATGGCACAAAATATACAGAACCAACTGATATTGCCAACATCCTGGCAGATAGGTTCAGTGCTAACTTTACCCCTCTCTCACCTCCTACAGGGCCCATCTCTATAGTGGAAGAATGCAAAGTTCTTGTAATCATGGCTGCACGGGTAAAATCCACGCTCTCCAAAGCCAAGACCACAGCATCCATAGGAGCTGACAACATCCCAGACTGCATTCTACATGAACTACAGAATGAACTGACACCCCACCTAAGCACCATGTTCAGTCATAGCCTTACCTCAGGTTTTGTGCGCACTGAATGGCGCACAGCAACAGTTCTCCCTCTCCACAAAGGGGGAGCCACCACGGACCCTGGGAACTACTGCCCCATTAGCCTAACGAGCTTGGTCTGCAAGGCCATGGAATGTATCTTCATGGAACTTATAAACAAAGACATTGGTAATCTCCAAACTCTGGACCCCACCCAGTTTGGGTTTGTAAAAGGCAGATCATGTCTCCTAAACCTGATAGACTTCTTTGAAGCAGTCATCAAAGCCATAGACAAGGGTAAGGTGGTTCACACAGCTTATCTAGTTCTCATTAAGGCTTTTGACACCATTGCCCACTCTGGAATTATAGATAAACTCACTAAACTAGGTATAAATCCCTATGTCACAAGATGGGTTGTCAACTGGCTCACTAACAGAACCCACACTGTGAAAGTAGCAGACTCCAAATCCAACTTCAGACCAGTGACAAGTGGAGTACCACAGGGTTCAGTCCTGGGTCCTCCCCTGTTTGGTATCTACTTTTTTGAAGTACAGGCTAACACAGAAAGTCTTTGGCTAATGAAGTTCACAGATGACTGCAAACTAGGAACCATAATAAAAACTCCTAAAGATGTGAACATCCTACAAAAGGGCCTCACTGAGACAGATGCTTGGTGTCAAAGCCATGGCCTCAAGCTCAATGCCAAAAAGTGCATTGTCATCCCCTTTGGTGAAAACTCTGTACCCATGAGCTACCACATAGGTGGTAGTCTACTTAACACCGAAAGTGTGATAAGAGATCTTGGGACACAGGTGGACAGTTGTCTCTCATTTGATAATCACATTGCCACAGTAGACAGGAAATCCTTCTACATGGCACACCTCATCACAAAAGGTTTCTCATCCAGGAAAAAAGAGGTCATTGTTTCCCTCTACTCATCACTCATTAGACCCACTATAGAGTGTATAGCCCTTTTGGTATGTGCCTCACAAGACATCTACAACAACTAGAAAGGCCACAGAAGTACCTCACAAAGAGGATTACCGGCTTCAAACAGATGCCATACACAGGCCGTCTCAAAAACTGCAGCTTTACTCGCCTACTCAGAAATGATCTCTGCCTAACATACAAAGCTATGTCAAACCAAGAACTGTTGGGCATGCTCCACTTAAAGAAATCCCAATCATTCTGAGCTACACGCTCTAGGGACCTAAACCTTGTCACCACAATAAACAGAACATGCTGGAGGGATAGATTCCTGCCCCAGAGACTTCCCATAATCTGGAACAAACTACATATCTGTATCAAATAAAGCTCCTCAACTGCGGTGGTGGTGCTGCGGTAGCATTGTCGACTCATAGCAAGACGTTGTTCTGTTCGATTCTCAGCTAGAGCGTCTTCTGTGTGGAGGCATACATAAATGGGGCGTGCCTTCATTGAAGGTTGTGCATCAGGGCTGGTAACCCGGTATGTAAAAATCCACTGCCAATCATTAGCGGACCGGAGTTCCGCTGTGGCGACCCCTAACCGGGAAAAGCTGAAAGACACAAACAAATTAGCACTCTTCAAGAAAAATCTTGATGATTGGGTGGGAAATAGGAAATGCACCCCGGGGATCACCTCTGGAGCTCTACTTCACAGGATCACAGGAAAATAATTTTCTTGGGTGGCAAAAGCCATGGTACCTTTTTGGCTAGGCTTATATAGACCCTAGGACCAATAGCCAAGTACCTACCTATGAACCTATCTTTTCACAATGTCAACAATGTAATACATGGCAATGATCAATAATTGCAACAAAGCAAACATTTTCAAAATATAATACAGAATAGTGAAGGTGAAAGGTAAGTGGCCAAACTGAGCCTACATTAAGGAGAAGCAGGATAAGGTAATATGATGCACTGCAAATGCATGTGTGCTGCACAGAGGGTTCTGTATAATCCAACCCAAAATGCAGTTAGGCAACTGGAAAATGTATGTCACATGGGCAGAACAATTTCTGATGTCCACAGAAATAGCCCTGTATAAATCCGACATACAAAGTAATGTGCAATCATGTAACATCAACATGCATAGATAGGCACACTAAGAATGTCAAACATATGCACATGTACCGTCATGCAAGTGTTGAATAAATAACAGCAGGTGTATGTCACATATCGTGCTCATTACTGGGCAGAGCACACTCCTGTGAGCATCACTACAGCACATCAGCAGTAAGCTAGTGAATACTCACATGTCAAAGGTAGAGTTGCGTGTCACTATGGATTAGACTTTGTGCACAGATATGTACTATCAGTTAATGTGTACAACTTTTTGCAGCAGGTGTGAACATATGTGAATAAGTAATGGAAGTGGAAATGTAAGATACGGCAAACACATTGCAAAGTACTGCTACAGAATAAATTATGGGCCGGATTCACGAAGGCTTGCACGGAGTCTTAGAGTAGAATAAGACTCCATGCAGCCATCATGTCCGACGAGCGATCCAGGAACAGCCTGCAGGGGCGTGTAAGAGAGCTCCTAAAATGGCTCTTACACGGACAGGGCTGGGATATGCAAATTACCTCAATTGCAGGTGAAAGGCATGCGAATGAGGTAGATTTGCGATTCAGGAAACCCAAACCTGTCCGAGTAAGAGCAGTGTTATTTGCAGAAATGTACTCAGCTGACAACTGAGTACCGTTCTGCAAATAGCAAAACGGAGCCGTGACAGCTCCAAATAAAGGTTGCATCCAGTGCAGGAAGCATGCCAATGGCCAAATATATGGCCATGTGAAATGTTTCCTGATGCAATATGAAAATAAAAATATTTTATTTTTTTTTCCCCGATTTCCGATGTTTAAGCGTAGCGCAGAGCCGCGCAAATGGGCTGTGCTTTAAAACCCAGAATACTAAAAATTAAAACCCACAAGTGTGGATTTTATTGAAATTGTTAATGTACAATACAAGGGAATGGTAGGCTGAAGACAACATGGCCACCAAGTAGAGGTTGCTAAGGGGGAAGCTCAGTCTAAGACATGTAACCTAGCATTAGTAGGCAATCCTATGTAAATGAGGGTTAGGATAGTGAATCGCAAGTTTACATAGCAAATGAGCACAGTCAGTGGAGTGTAGGAGTAGGATAAGGGGAGTAACAGAGTAGAAGATAGGTGGCATCATGAGGGGGGTATGTATGAAAGAAGTGAAGCTCACTGGAGCAGATTGACATGTGTCAGCTGTCATTTACACATCATGGAAAGAGGTGTGTCAACAGGTAGGCTAGGGAAAGGCAAGAAATGGAAGGTGTATGCTGTGGATAACACCAAAGTTTCTTGCTGAGCGGGTATGCGTGCGTGTGCACCCGTGTAAACCCGAGTAAGACAGAGTGCGCATGTGTAAGCGTGAGTGCGCGCGTTTAAGCCAGAGTAAGCATGTATAAGGCTATTTAAAGAGTTGTAAGCATGTTTGCGCTGGTGTGCACACGTTTTAACCCGAATAAGCAAGTTTTAGTCCATGTAAGCATGTGTGCGTGGGTGTTAGCTGCTGTGCGCGTGTTTCCGCTTGTGTGCGCGTGCCTCCCCCCCCAAGGAAACAAAAAGGAAGCACAACAAATAGTAGGAAGCTACCAGGGAGTACTAGCAGAGCTAGCAGATGAAAACAATCAGAATCAGGCAATTACACAGGCAGTACACTAGCCCAGCCCAGCGTAGCACTTAAAACTCTGCAAACAACAGTCCATTATGTTTCTCACAACAGACACTGCACTAAGCTAATAGAAGTGAAAACTGAAAAAGCTTTACTGAGACAAAGAAATGCTAGGGGCTGCCATTGCTGTTATAAGGCGACATATGCAACATTCTGAGGGTGGTGACAATGTAAATGCTGCTGAACAACCCACAGTGAGGAGACGGAGAAGACTATACAGGCCCAGGGTAACCAACCAGGGGCTACATGAGCTGGAGATAGTGGAGCACTATAGAGTGGACAGAGACCTCCTGCAGCAAATTGTTGAGCTGTGCAAGCCACGCCTCACACACAAAACCATCAGAGGGGAACCCATCCCAGTGGAAACCAAGGTATGTGTTGGTCTAACCATATTAGCAACAGGTGCCTTCCAGAGACCAACTGGCGATATGATGGGGATATCACAGGCATCAACATCCAGGGTACTGCATCAGTTCCTGGATGTCATGTCAGCACATGTCGGTGATCATGTATATTTCCCCAATTCCCATGAGGTATTGGCCAGCAAAATGTGTCTCTTCCAGCAAATAGCGGAATACCCTGAGGTAGTGGGTGCAATAGACTGCATGCACATATGCATCAAATCACCAGCCGGCGAGCGCAGTAGGGTCTACTTCAACAGCAAGGGCTTCCCCTCCATCAACTGCCAGGTCAGGTGTGATGCCCAGGGCATAATACTGAATGTGCATGCAGGCTGCCCTGGAAGCTACCATGATTCCCATATCTGGCATCTGACGCAGCTGTACCAGACATTTGCCAATGGGGACATCCCACATGGTCACCTAGTGGGGGATGCTGGCTATGCACTGGAGCCGTGGCTGATGACACCCATCAGAAACGCACACACACCTGAACAGGAATGCCATAATGAGGCACACACACAAACACATAATGTAATAGAGCATGTGTTTGGGCTGCTCAAGTCACGGTTCTGGTGCCTGGACACATCTGATGGAGCCTTGCAGTACTCACCAACTACATGTACCCAGATTGTCATGGTATGTGCTATGCTACATAATATGATCCTGCGAAAACAGCTGCAGCAGGACCAACATAGGCCTGGGCCAAACAGCCCCCCACCATTGTCAAGGCCATCACAGGCAGAGCATGACTCAGAGGAGGAACAACCTGAGCCTGCCCCAGTAGGCAGAAGGAGGCATGCCCAGTATGCTTTGGCCTTGGCAAAGAGGCATAGCATAGCACATACACTGGCTCATTAGGAACTCAGAAAATGATACCTCTCTCTGACTTGCACATATAGTAAAAGGGATGCCTAAGTTGACACTACCTGCTTTCAAACATGTACAGGGAGTGTAGTATGTGCATCCAACATAGGCAGCTCTGCAGCACCACCTAAGGCATGATTGCCATGTGTTAAGCAATATAAAGCAATGCTAAACAGCATTTACCACCATGTAGTATATGCAAACAAAATCACACACAGCAACTAGCACAACTGTGGTCAATGTTCAGTAATATTGGGCAACGTCCAGCAATGTTGGTTAATATTGAGCAATGTCGGACAAGCCTGGTCTAAGTAGGGCATAGCTGAACAAAAGCCAGCATGCTCATATTTGCTTAACTGGCCCTTAAGCAGTCTGGTCTGCTCAGTATGAAAATATAAAGCAGTGATGGGCCTTGAACCCAGGATACTGTGCACTATAGCCAAAGTACTGAACCCACTAAACCATGACAGTATTGCAGTGGCCTACCTGTATGAAGGAATGTTGATAAGTCTATGCAAAGTATTTAATGAAAACCCTGCAGGCACAGCATAATCCTTGTCGAGTTATGACACAAAGGTGAGTCCTGCAGTGAGAACAGAACCTGACTTTCAACACACATAGTATAAATGTTAATATTGGTCATGTTCGCACACATCAACAAATGTAGTGGATCTCAGATAGCAACATACTGAAAGGTCACACTGGGCATGCTCACACACTTGACTAAATGAGACAAATGTCAGGCAACAAAACACGGAATGGCTGAACTGGGCATGCTCACACACTTAGGCCATGTCTGAGTACAGCAGTGGGCCACGCATATCTGGCAGTTGCATGTGTTACCCAGGAACCTGCCACTATACAGCAATCCACCCTGTTCACACAGTAATATGACAACAGACACATCTATAATATAGTGGAACCCTGTCATAATCAAATATGTTCTGCAGATACTGAAGTTGTTCATAGAAACTGGTAAAGCAAAGATGATAAAGTCCTGCAAAAAGTATCAGCAATAAACATTGTGCATTTGAACATTAGCATAGGTTCAGAGGTCGATAATAGGCTATCTGCCCTAGGGCATGTACAAGCCTAGCCAGAGTGTGTTTGGCATTAGCAACCCTGTCAGATTACTACACTGTGTGTGTGAATAGTAGGTCACACAAGATAGCCCATGTATGTTTAGGCTAGTGTGCCTCTGTCTAGCAGGGACACAGAAGATATCCCAGGGGTAAACATATGATCACCCATACAGTCGTCAAGATGTCTCCTGTAGGTGGTCAGTGGGTGGCTCTGCCTATGTGAAACTGGAATTACATTCTGGAGTGAGTAGAGCCTCTGGGATAAGAATCTGTCCCAACCCAATGTCATATTAACATTTGTGCTGAGGTATACGTCCCTGGAGTCCCACTTTGGCGTGGTTTTTGCGCTTGTTACTACTCAGCCAAGCTCCTCGTGGTCCTGCAGAGTGGTGCTAGCAACAGAGAGGCTAAAAGAGCGACTGCTAATCTGATAAAAGTGTTTCTTTTTCCTGCTACTATCTGGGCGACTGTCTGATCTAGCTAAACTGCAAGTATTTCTGCTTCTTGAACTGTTTTAAACTGTTTAAAGTTGTTTTTGCACCTGCACTTTTAAAGTTTGTCCTGTTTGTTGCATATGCCTGTTGAGGCTACACACTCAAGTGCGCTAGTCTGTGTTACATATTTATTGCATTCTCCTGCTGTTTGTTGCAAAAAAGAAAAAAACAAAAAAATTATCCTTGTTTCCCGTCTTTCCTGACCTAGAGTAGTCCAAATACAGGCTTTGCTGTATTCTGGACATTTGGAAAGTTCATGTGTTTCCCATTTCCTTTCTTAGATAAAGGGAGGCTTCTTTGTTCATCAGAGGCAGTGGGGAGCTTAGAGCAGCCTATCTATCCCTGGAGAAGTGTTCTCAGCACAAGAATCTGGTAGTCTATTGGCAGTTTTGGGCCAATTTCTAGCTCTTTCGAGTCCCCATGTATAAAACCCGCTTTGGCGCAGTTTTTGAGCTTGTTACTACTCAGCCAAGCTCCTCGTGGTCCTGCAGAGTGGTGCTAGCAGCAGAGAGGCTAAAAGAGCGACTGCTAACCTGATAAAAGTGTTTCTTTTTCCTGCTACTTCCTGAGCGACTGTCCGATCTAGCTAAACTGCAAGTATTTCTGCTTCTTGAACAGTTTTAAACTGTTTAAAGTTGTTTTTGCACCTGCACTTTTAAAGTTTGTCCTGTTTGTTGAATTTACCTGTTGAGGCTACACATTCAAGTGTGCTAGTCTGTGTTACATATTTATTGCATTTTCCTGCTGTTTGTTGCAAAAAACAAAAAAAATTATCCTTGTGTCCCGTCTTTCCTGACCTAGAGTAGTCCAAATACAGGTTTTGCTGTATTCTGGACTTTTGGAACGTTCCTGTGTTGCCCATTTCCTTTCTTGGATAAAGGGAGGCTTCTTTGTTCACCAGTGGCAGTGGGGAGCTTAAAGCAGCCTATCCATCCCTGGAGGAGTGTTCCCAGCACAAGAATCTGGTAGTCTATTGGCCATTTCGGGCCAATTTCTAGCTCTTTCAAGTCCCCCTGTATAAAATCCGCTTTGGCGTGGCTTTGCGCGATTTTGCGCATAGTGCAGCATCGGGCAGCTCCGCTTAATTGGGTTTAAACCATTCTCGACTCCACAACGTATGCTCTTCACTTTTTCCCTTAGAACTGATTTAGTTCTCATAATAAACACCCTATTCTTACTCTAAAGCCTGGCACTTGCTCACTAAAGCAATTATATAAGTCAGCACTAACAAATTAAAAGCACTACACCCTCACAAACGCCCATTGAGTACTTTGTTCCCCATTGCCCCTTTTTTTCAATTATAAAGGAATTCCCAATACTATTCTAGCATGTCCAAAGGTCAGTTGTCAATCTCCTCTCCGGTCCAGCTGGTGAATCTGGGAATCTTGAGGGGCAGGGCAGACCGAGGGTGAAATCAAATCCATATCAGCAGAATGTATGGGGCAAGAGACGTTGAGCAATGACCATTCTGTTAACAAAGATGACATACAGGTCTCTAGAGTTGTAAGTGAGCATGGCTTGTGCAGTGTTCATACATTTGACAGTTTCAGTATATATAATTACACAGACATGAATATTACTAAAGATTTTTTTGAATTATTTACTAAAGGATTACAATTCGTACCTAACAAGCCAGCTTTTCTTCCTAAGCTTTTAATTGAACTCAAATTGTTTGTAAGAAACTTAAATTTAACTGCTATTTTTAAAAATCAGGCCCCACTTGAAACTACTCTGAGTAGAAGTAACACTTTTAACCCCCCTGTCCACCCTAAACTAAAAATGTTTGAGGAAATTATAGAAAAGATTTTTAGGGATAATTTAGCCAGAAACAAAAACCATGACCCCACTAATTTCCCTGATTATTTGCAGAATGTGGTTAACAATTTAAAGAAGAATAAAATCAGAGTAATGAAGCCGGACAAGGGAGGGGGTATAGTGCTCATGAAACAACTTGAATATGAGAACTACATCTTTGCTTTGTTACAAAATACTAACACCTATGAACCAAGCTCTTTGAATGAGCTTAACATAGCAGTGAGTAAAATCAAATACTATATACATGATTTATTACTGCAAGGATTTTTGGACGAAAAAACCCATAATTTTTTACTCGTACCTAAACCTAAAACGGCTGTACTTTTTGGTATCCCTAAGGTGCACAAGGGACTTGCTCCCTTAAAATTTCGTCCTATTGTATCAGGAGCAGGCAGTGTAACTGAATCTCTTAGTAAATTCATTGACTTCCACTTGAAAAAATATGTTAAGCAGCTGGATTTTGTTTGTAAAGATTCATGGGAGTTCCTTACCAACATAAATCAAGAAATTGACAATTCTAACTTGTTTATGGTAACAATAGACATTGTCGAACTATTTCCGAGCATACCACACGAGCAAGGTATGGACTGGTTTGGAGAGGCTATTGTTAAGGAATCGGGACTCAGCACTGATCTAGTTAATACAATACTAGAATTTATGAGAATTGTGCTACATAACAACTTTATAAACTTTAACGAAGAATTCTACAAACAAAAAAGTGGGGTGGCTATGGGCGCCCCATGCGCTACTGCATATGCAAATATAGTTTTGCACAAGTGGGAGAAGGAATTCATACACAACACCAGCTGGAAAGAACATATTGTATTTTACAAAAGGTTTTTGGACGATATTTGGATCCTATGGTCAGGTACAGAACAACAATTTTTAGGTTTTATAGAGTACCTGGAGAACACCACTTGTTTTCTTAGATTCACTTATACGTTGAGTAAAGAAAGTTTGAACTACTTGGACATTACATTAACAAAAAGATTTAATCAAAAAGGCTTCACTTCACAGATATACAGGAAAGAAACACACTGTAATGCATATTTGCATTATGATAGTGGCCATCCCTGGCATATTAAAAAGGGCATCATCAAAGGACAGCTAGTAAGAGCGTCCAGAATGTGTAGCACAGATGAATTATTTCAAGATGAGGCAGAATTTTTAAGAAAAGCTTTTCACATTAGGGGTTACCCTGTTGAACTGTTCCAGGTTATACTGGATGAAATTGTTCACAGAAGAGGGAATGATCTTAAACCTCTACTGGGAATAGGGTCAGTAGTATTTAGCAAGCAACACGATACTAAGTGTGACAAGCACAAGAATTTTGTATATACATATTCTCAGGACTCTTTACTAATTGAAAACACTATTAAGAATTTATGGCCTATGATTGCATTACAGGATGAATTTAACAATGTATTCCCTGAACACATAACTTTTACTAGGAAAAGGAATATCAACTTGAAGGGAATATTTGAACAAAACATCCAATCAGAAGAGAAACAGCAGGCCCCAGTAACAAAAAGAAAAGGCACTTTTGCATGCGGTAGATGCAAACAATGTTCCTATCTTATTAACCAAGAACAAGTTCATATTCCCTCATGTAAAAGTACCTTGTATGCAAAGTGCAACTACAATTGTAATTCATCTGGCGTTATATATATAGGATTTTGCCAAAAATGCCCATCCTTCTATGTGGGCAAAACTGAGAGGCAGTTAAAGCGCAGAATATATGAACACATAAACGACATTAAAACAATGAAAGAGACAAGTGCGTTTTATAAGCATTCTCTCAGTTGTAAAAATATGGCATTAAAGTTTTTTGTAGTGGACAATGTGAAAAAAGACTTGAGAGGAGGAGACTGGGAAACAATGTTGGGCATTAAAGAATTAACCTGGCAACTAAAGCTTAATGCAACCAAATATCCAGGCATAAATGAAGGGATAAGTTTAGGGGATGTTCTTAGGGCTAGAAGAAACAGGATCAATTGAAGTACCCCATATTGTTACAACTTGTAAGGGTAACTGTACCATGGTTCTGAATCTGGTCATTGCTGAATTTCCTAGGTTTAACCATCATTTAAAAGTAGTAAATATTAAGAAAGTCACACTCTAGTATTATAGGTTGTTTAATTGTAACCCAAAGCAGAGCATTATATTTTAGCACAATTTTTTTAATAAATTAAATAGCTTAGGGGTTTGTAGTAAGTATCTAATTGATATATTTTTAATAACTGCATATTGTTCAGAAGCAATGAGAAAGGGAAATGTCTTTTGTGGTTACTAAATGTGTGTTTATTGTACCTGAAAAGAAAGTATTCCATTTCAAGAAATTTCAGTAATGTATTTTTCACACAATAAGTTTACACAAAGTATCAAGTTATATTTTAAGGTCCTGAATATTCAGTTATAGATTTATTTTTTCTATATATAAATTATATAAAGATTTGATATAAGAGCTGCAGTTTTTAACGTTTTGAAAAAAGAATTACAGGTTTTAGGGTATGTATTTTTAAACATTCTGTATCAATTAATTGATGACAATCATGCAATTAATTTAATCACATGAGCAGGTTTGGTTTGGTTTAAATTTTGAAAGAAACAGCAACCTAATACACTTGAAAAAGCCTGTTAAGAACAGGCGAAAGCGCTTGTGGTTACTTGGATGGTTTTCTTGTTGTGTGCAATAAAAGAGCTTTTTAACCTCTCCTGCTCGTCCATCTGGTGTTCGATATTTTGGAGCTGATCCTATCTAAAGGGCTGTTTTGTGTCATTAAACGGAGGGTTCAGTGCCTTGGTGCCTAGTGGGATTCGTGGTACTGACTTGTTCTCGTTGGTTTGTTTTCTCATAATAAACACCCTATTCTTACTCTAAAGCCTGGCACTTGCTCACTAAAGCAATTATGTAAGTCAGCAGTAACAAATTAAAAGCACTACACCCTCACAAACGCCCATTGAGTACTTTGTTCCCCATTGCCCCTTTTTTTCAATTATAAAGGAATTCCCAATACTATTCTAGCATGTCCAAAGGTCAGTTGTCAATCTCCTCTCCGGTCCAGCTGGTGAATCTGGGAATCTTGAGGCAATGTTACAACTGCCTCATGTAGACAGACAACCCTCTCCTCCTCCCAACAAATTCCAACACATGTGAGAGATGCAACCATATAGCCAAACTGGAGGCTAAGCTCTCTCAACTCAGTACTGGCGTAACCAGTCAGGAGGAGAAGGAAACCACACTCACTACATTTCCAGTCTCACATAGACCTACCACGACAGCAAACCAAACACATAAACACACAAAAACATACTCGGAGGCTCTAAATAAAAATCTGCCTAAGCAGCAGAGACCTCCAAAGCAGACACCCAAGCAACCGCTACCTCAAAACAAAACACGTGCAACACATAGCTCACAAAGCCAGTGTGCCAAACATTCACAGCCCTTAAGGCTAAACAACACACCTGATACACTTGTAATAGGTGACTCTATCATCAGGCAGACTGACGTCCCGATCACCAGGCTGAAAAAGGAGAAGGTCACGGTGAGCTGCCTGTCGGGCACTAGGATCCGCCACATAACACAAGCACTCAGGTTACTCCAAGGCAAGTACAAATATGACTCAGTCATTGTCCATGCTGGTGTGAATGACCTGAGATGTACCTCCCTGGACTACATGAAAAGAGACATAGAGGAGCTCTCTGAGCATGTAGCCCAGGCCAGTATGACCCTGACCTTGAGTAGCATCTTACCCTCACCAAGAATGATGCCACAATATGAAGACAAGATGATCAATTTTAACAATTGGCTTAAGTATTGGTGTCATTCAAAGGGGATCCAATGCCTGTCAGCCTGGGATGACATGCTCGACAAGCCACGATGCTTCACTAGGGACGGCTTGCACCTGTCACCCCTGGGCTTTCGGATATTGGCAAAGGCTCTTGCCACCCCCATAGTGCCATATTTAGGCAAGGCTCAAAAGACAAACCCACCTCCATAGGTATCACAAGGGATAAGAAACTAAGAGTAATGCTACTCAACGCCAGAAGTCTAAACCTCAAGATGCATGCACTCAAAACTCTCCTTAGCATGGAGAACATCAATATCTATGCAGTAACAAAAACCTGGTTCAAGGCTCCCAAGAGCACCCCAGCACTACCAGGTTATACTTCATACCATGCTTTTCGGCCCCAAAACTTGGACCGAACCACAAAAGGAGGGGGAGTATCAATATTCGTCAAAGATACCCACACCTCCAGGTTGGTGGCACAGCACGAAGCATCAGAGACTATCCATATGCAACTAACAGTGGGTAAAACTGCCTTCCAGTTTATAGCCTGCTGCAGACCACCCTCCCAAACCAAGGAACCCCACTCCTCCTTCCTCAGAACACTGGAAAATATGAAGGTCTCTTCAAACCCTATTATATTGGGCGACTTCAACTACCCAAACATAGACTAGGAACATTACTCTAGCTCCAACACCCTAGCCCAAAGGTTCCTAGAATTTATAAACTCAAATGCTATGGAACAACTTGTTACCACTCCCACAAGAGGGGAAAACATACTGGACCTGATCATCACCAACATGGGGGCTCTATGCTCCAGATCAGAAGTGTATCCCTCACTGGTAAGATCAGACCATAAACTAATCTCACTGGATATTCACATCCTGACCCCACCCCCTGCCCAGAAAACCACAGTGAAAAACTTCTCTAAAGCAAATTTCACACTCCTCAACTCCGAGGTGGAATCCTTCAAAGCCCCGGGCCTGTGGAAAATACGGCCCAGACCGCAGAATCCTTTATAAACACATTCTATGAACACCTTCAGGAATGCATGGATCATGCAATCCCAAAGAAAACCAAGACCCAATCCTCCAAAGGCAGGCGTCCTGTCTGGTGGACCCCAGCCATAAACAAACTATACAATAGAAGGAGGAAGCTACTACATGATAGAGCAAAATCCCAAAAAGGGAAGGCATCTCTGATCAGTATTAGCAAAAAACTACGGGTACTCATAAAATCGTTTAAGGCCAGCTTCGAGAGAAAAATTGCACAGGACACTAAGGATAATCACAAGGCTTTCTTTAGTTATGTTAGGAACCTGGGTGGGAATAGATAAGTTCACCAGCTTAAATATAAACTACTATGTCACTAAATGGGTTGCAAACTGGCTCAAGGACAGAACCCACTATTTAGAATTGCTGGAGCCATGTCAGACTCCAAATCAGTTACAAGTGGCATCCCACAAGGCTCAGTCCTGTGACCTCTCTTGTTCGGTATATATTTTTCGGAGGTACAGGCCAACATGGAAGGACTGTGGCTGACCAAGATCGCAGATGACTGCAAACTAGGTGCCATAATTGACTCTCCAGCTGACACAAGTATCCTACAAAAGGGCCTCATAGAAACAGACAACTGGTGCCAGAGCCATGGCCTCAAGCTAAACGCCAAAAAGTGTATAGTCATCCTCTTTGGCAAAAACAAAGTGCCCACCACATAGGTGGTAATCCATTAAGTATGGAAGAAGTAATTATTGACCTGGGGACCCAAGTTGATAGCAATCTCTCATTTGAAAACCACGTAGCCAAAGTGGTTAGAAAAACATTTTATATAGCCCACCTAATCATGAAGGGATTCACATCTAGATCAGGGGAGGTCATTGTGCCTCTTTACTCATCCCTCATCAGGCCCATAATTGAGTACAATGCCATTTTTGGGATGTACCTTACCAGACACCTGCAGCAACTGGAAAGACCCCAAAAGTACCTCACCAAGAGGATCAAAGGGCTCAAACAGATGCCATATGCTGCCCGTTTAAAGAAACTCCAGCTCTACTCAGTGGCATACTGCCTGCTCAGAGGCGATCTGTGCCTGACGTATAAAGCCATGTCCAACCCGGAATTAATGGACATGCTGCACCTCAGAAAATCCAAATACCATCGAGCTACGCACTAGAGAGACTTGAACCTCAGCACTGAAATAAATAGGACATGCTGGAGGGACAGATTCATAACCCAGAGGCTCCCTTCACTCTGGAATAAAATCCCAGTCCAGGTTAGGCAGAGTCCCTCATTGACTCTCTTCAAGAGGAATCTTGATGAGTGGATGGGAGATCATAGGTTTACCCCGGGAATCACTTCTGTGTCACTGTTAGACAGAGGCACAGTATACTAACCTCGAAAAATGGCATAGCAAAATTCATTTAAAATGGGTGGCGAAAGCCAAACACACTCTGGCTAGGCTTATAAATGCCCTAGGGCAGATAGCCTAGTATGAACCTATGAACCTATGAACCTATGAGTGTTTAGCTCCAAGGGAGTCGGATTTCCTGAGGTGGAGCATGTCCAGTAATTCTGGGTTGGGTATTTCTGTAAACAACAGGCACACATCATATCTGAGTAGGTGGTAAGCGACTGAGTAGAGCTGGAGTTACTGCATCCGAACAGTGCAGGGCATCTGTGTGAGTCCCTAGATCTGCTTGGTGAGGAACTTCCGTGGCCAGTACAGTTGCTGTAGGTGTCAGGTAAGGTACACCCCAAATGTGGCATTGTAACCAAGCATGGATGTGATGAGTATAGGGGCACAATGACATCACTCGATCTAGATGTGAAACCATATGGGATAAGGTGGCCCACATAGAAGGTGTGTCCAACCACTTTGGCAACGTGAATGTCAAAGGTGACAGTACGAACAAGTCATGTCCCCAAACCCCTCACAACTCCTACCGTATGTAATGGAGTACTACCTATGTGGTAATGTGTGAGCATGTTGTTATTCCCAAAGGGGATGACTGTGCAACTAATAGCATTTAGCTGTGGGCCATGGCTCAGGCATCAGTTATCCATCTCTGTGAGACCCTGTTTGAGTATGCATGTGGCAGCTGGAGAGTTGATCATGGCACCCAGTTTGCAGTCAAGTGCAAACATGTTCATCCATATTCCCCCTGTGGTAGCCTGTACATCAGACAAATATATACTGAACAAGAGAGGTCCCAGGACTGAGCCGTGTGGGATGCCATGTGTAACTGGTGTATAGTCAGACATGGCACCTGCAATTCTGACCATGTGGGTGCTATCCCTGATCCAGGTATCAATCCATCGTGTGAGATATGTGTCCATATCGACGCTGGTGAGCCTATGCATAATGGCCCCATGGGTTATTGTGTTGAAGGGTTTTGCAAGGTTCAGGTAGGCTGTGTGGACAACCATCCCTATGTCGATGGACCTGTTAGCCGTTTAAAGAATACAAACAGGTTCAAGAGGCAAGATCTGCCCACAACAACGCTGAAATGTGTAGGACACAGTGTCTGTAGGTTCCCGATGTCTATGTGTATGAGTCCCATGACAATACGCTCCATAGCTTTGCTAGTTAGGCTTATAGGGCAATATTGTCTGTGGTCCGTTGTGGCACCAACTCTGTGGAGTGGGACCACTGTCGCTGTATGCCATTCCTTGGGTACATATCCTGTGGAAACTCCAATATTGAACAATAATGTAACGTGAGGGTTACGTCTGTCATGATGCTCATGTAAGATGCAGGCTGGGACACCATCTGGTCACATTGATACTGTGATGCACGCTTTGGGGAGGGCAGCACTCACCTGTTACTGTGTGATTTCAGGGAGGTTATACTCTGTTGGGATGGATAGTTGTTCCTTAGGGTGGATGGGTGAGAGACATCTGCACTGAACCTGTTTGCCAGGATGTTGGCAATGCCAGTGGGTTCAGGGTAGGTTTAGTCAGTATTCAGTAACTCACAGCATATCAGTGAGTGTCCACCCAGGTTCCTGACATAACTGAAGAAGGCCGTGTGATAGTCCTACGTGTCTTTTACAATTGTCCGGTAGAAGCGGCCCTTAGAAAAGTTCATGAGTGATCGTAGCTGTCTGCTAGTACAGATCACAGATGCCTTCCCAGTCTGGGATTGTGCTCTATCATGTAGTAGCTTCCTCCTGACGTTGTACAGCTTATTAATGGCTGGGGTATACCAGACAGGTCCCCTGCCACTGGAGTAGTGAGTCCTGTTGTTATTTGGGATAGCACAATCCATGCAGTCCACTAGGTGTCCATAGAATGTGTATGTAAAGGATGCAGCAGTGTGAGCCGTATTTGCAAGTGTCTCAGGGTCTCTGAAGGATACCACCTTGCTTCGGTGAAGTGAGACGTTGGCTCATGAGTAGTTCACCAAGATTACCCAGGATGGGTGTGTGGGGGGTACATGTATGTCCAGTGAGATACATGTATGTTCTGACCTTACCAATAAGGGGTATATCACTGGTGTGGAACATAGAGTCCCCATGTTGGTGATGATCAGGTCCAATATGTATTCCCCCTTGTGGCTGTACTGACTGGTTGTGCCATAACATATGAGTCTACAAATTGTAGCGACTGTTGAGTGAGGGTGTTGGGGCTTGAGTAGTATCCCTAGTCAATATTTGTGTATATGAAGTCACACAATATAATGGTGTTTGTGGAGACTTTCATATTCTCCATAGTTCCCACGAAAGCCGAGTGTGGTTCCTGAGTTTGGGAGTGTGTTCTGTAGCAGGCAACAAACTGAAAGGCAGTATTGCACAATGATAGTTGTATATGTATGGTCTGTGATGCTTTGTGCAGTGCTACTAACCTGGAGGTGTGTGTATCTGTGATGTAAATGGATACTCCCCCTAGTTGTGTTGTCTGTTCCAAGTCTTGTTTTCAATCAGCATGGTATGAAACATAACCTGGTAGTGCTGGTGTGCATAAGCGAGCCTGAACCAGGCATCTGTTAGTGCACAGATATCGCTATCCTCCATACTGAGGAGAGTCCTGAGTGGCCGCAATATGAGGTTAACACATCTGTTGTTGAGCAGCATTACCCTTAGTTTCATTTAACCTGTAATGTCTATGGAGGTGGGTTTGTCTTCTGAACCCTGCTTAAAAAAGGCACTATGGTGGTAGCAAGAGTCTTAGCCAGCATTCCAAAGTCCAAGGGTGACAGGTGCAAGCTGTCCATAGTGAAGCTATGTGGCATGTTGAGCATGTCACCATAGGCTGACAGACACTGACAGACACTGTATCCCCTATGAATTAAACAAATTTGTTAGGCAACTGTTAAATGTGATATGTGTATCCATATACTGTGACATCATAACTGGTGGGTGTAAGATGCTAGACAAGGTCAGGGTCATACTGACCTGGGCTACATGATCAGAGTGTTCCTCCATGTATCATGTCATGTGGTCCAGGGAGTAACATCTGAGGTTATATACACCAGCATGGACAATGATGGTGCCAGTCCTGTACTTGCTTTGGAGTGACCTGACTGCCTGTGTTATGTGGCAGATCCTGGCACCCAACAGACAGCCCAAAGTGACTATTCCCTTGTTAGAGCTGGTGAGTGGTACGTCAGTGTGTCTGACAATAAGTGTCGCCTATTACAAGTGTATTAGGTGTGTTATTTAGCCTGAAGGGCAGTGACTGTGTGGCACACTGACATTGTGAACTATGTGATATGTGGGTATTGTAGTGGGGTAGCAGGTGCGTGTGTGTGTCTACTTTGGAGGTCTTTGTTGCTTAGGCAGAGTACATTTACAGCATCTGAGTATGTCTATGTGTGATAATGTGGTTTGAGTGCTGCTGCTAGAGGATATGTGATGTGTGTGTGGTTACATTCACCACCTGATAGACTGTGCAAGTCATGGGTCGAGAGAGTTCAGCACCCTGTATGTCTATATAGGTGCATCTCACACATATATCTGAGTTTGTTGAGAGGAGGAGAGGGTTGTCTGTGTACATGAGGCAGATGTGACATTGTGTCAACATCACAATATCCACCAGCTGGACTGGAGAGTACACACGAAACTGACCTCTGGACATGCCAGGATATTATCATGACATACTCTGTAGCCTGATCACATAGGATCAGTAGGGTGTTAAGTGTGTAAAAGAGTATAACAGGGATTAGTGCTCATGTTCGTTGGTGTTTTGTAAAGAGTAGCTGAGAAGGAGTCCAGACTGAATCATGACATCTCCCTCAGCTATGTCATAAATAGCAATGTGCACCCATATATGTCCTGAGTCAGGGCCAACTGTACCTGAGTGACAATGCCGGCATCATGACAGACAGGCCCAAATGTACATACCCACCTCCCACTGACAATAGTCCATATCAACATACCAGGAGATATCACATGTAGAATGGATGAGCAGCTACCCCCACTGCCAAAAGCATGGCAGCAAGTGGAATACATTGATTCCCAATATGAGCCCTGCACAAACTACAGAACAAACAGATCCTGCACCTGAACAGTCAGCTGAGCCTCACCCTCTACACAGGATGTGGAACCGTTGAATGTGTCACAGCTACATATGGCACTCCCCAAAAGTGTTGGTGCACAACACACCATGGGAAGTCAAGTCCAGTATGCCTATGAAGTCTGATCTGCAAGGTCATGGAGTCCATCATGGTTGCAGTCATAAACAGAGCTATTGAAAGCTGCCATACACACAACCCTACCAGCTGTGATATGTTCATGTGCAGATCATGGTTCCCAAACATGCTAGACTGTTTGCAAGGCAGCCATCCAGGACATACATCAATGAACACATCTACACATGTGTCACATAGACTTTGAATAGCCCTTTACCAACATCCCAGACACATGTAGTATCCACAAAACCAACAAGCTGTGCATAAATATGTGTTGACATATGATGGGCTGTCAATGTGTCCACAGATAGATCACACAAGGTAAGGATTCTGAGGTCTTGTTCAAGCTGTTGACACCTGCTGACCCACACGGACCATTCCTGGAATGGCATAAAACAAAGTGTACACACATCACCATGTCCAGTCTGATGATGTCACCATCCTATAAATACAGAAGGAGAAGGGAAATCAGCCAGTTAAGCAAATAGCATGCCGTGTTAATGCGTCTCTCTCTAGTATCATAGCATAGTTAGGTAGGGGTTTGAATCCTGAAAACAGTGTGGGTGGGTGTGTGTGTGTATGTGTGTAGTTTCTTTTGAGAGGTGTTCACTTTTTGGAGACTGGGAAAACACACTAAAAGAGGTACATTCCTCTTTGGAAAGTCTGATGATGTCACCATCCTACAAATACAGCCGGAGAAGGGAAACCAGCCAGTAAAGCAAATAGCGAGCCGTGTTAATGCATCTCTCTCTAGTATCATGGGGGGGGTGTGTGTATGTGTGCAATTGTCTTTGAAAGGAGTGCCCTTTTTGGAGACTGGGAAAACACACTAAAAGAGGTACATTCTTCTTTGGAAAGACTGATGATGTCACCATCCTACAAATACAGCCGGAGAAGGGAAACAAGCCAGTAAAGCAAATAGCACACTGCGTAAATGCATCTCTCTCTGGTATCATAACATAGTTAGGTAGGGGTTTGAATCCCGCAAATAGTGCGTGTGTGTAGGGGTGTGTGTGGATGTGTACAATTGTCTTTGAAAGGAATGCCCTTTTTGGAGACTGGGAAAACACACTAAAAGAGGTACATTCCTCTTTGGAAAGACTGATGATGTCACCATTGGGGGTGTGTGTGTATGTGTGCAATTGTCTTTGAAAGGAGTGCCCTTTTTGGAGACTGGGAAAACACACTAAAAGAGGTACATTCCACTTTGGAAAGACTGAGGATGTCATCATCCTACAAATACAGCCGGGGAAGGGAAACCAGCCCACCATTTAGTAACTGCATGCAGCCTGCTGTGTGGTAATTGCAGTTCTCACTGTGATTTCAGGACACTGCTATAAAATGATAGGTTAGGTAAGTGTAGCCCTTTCAGTTTTGCAAGGTGAAGACCATGCTTGTTTGCTGTGGGCACTGTTGTCTCAGTCATAAGGTTGGTATATGTCTCATATCTGAAGCTGGGTTGTAGCCAGTGAAATGCATGTTGTACTGAAACCTGACTGTTGCTTCTTCCAGTACACTCTTCTCAGTGTGTAGGTTTACTCACACCTCCTAATGCTAACACTGGATATATGGGAGTTTGTACTTTCTTTTCGAATTAGAGAATTAACTGCCATACAACAGTAGTTATTGCAATGTATTCCTATGGCTTTCCTATTTTCCCTTTACATTCACTCATTGTAATGCATGTTATATTTCTTTCAGCACCAAGCTATTGTATATATGCTGTGGCTTAGTGGTACGTCATGCAGACTGGTGAGTCCAAGGTGTGGGGTTTGAGACTGACAAGGGTATTTTATTTTGCTGCTGAGCAGAACAAGGGCCCTGTCATACAGAGTGACTAAGGCACTTTTAAGCAGTTGTAAGCGGACTTGCGTGGGTTTGCGCGACGCTTAGCAATGATTAGCTAAGCGCACACAAGCTCACACTCGTGCACCTCCGCTAACTACTGCTTAAAAGTGCTTACTCCCGCTAACCCCCATGCTAATTTCTTTTAAAGAAAAGAAAATGGGGAGATAGGAAAGTGGTGAAAAAGGGGGCACAAAGAGGGAAAGACAGTGGGGAAACCAGCTCGGGATGTGCAGGATGGGTGTAGGGAAGGTCCATAGCTGCCCATTTGTTTACCAGCAACAGCTGTGCATATGTTTGAAATTTGGTGTGAAATTTGAAACCTTCCACCCCTGAGAGAGGGGTGAGGACAACAAAATATGTTGTACTGCCAATTAGAATTATCAGTTTACATGTCCAGGGGACATGTGTGCGAATTGGGCAGCTATGTATGGGGTGTAATTTTTTTGTGGGAACAGATTGCCCTTTTTTTATTTTTTTTCCAGGTGAGAGTAGAATGTGAGGTAGAGGAAGTAGGTATATTTGGGGAGGTAGGATGGGGAGGTAAACAGACAAGACAAACAAGACGCATACAGTGGCGGAGTTTGACACATGGGGTTGGTGAACACAATTGACGGGGAAGGATGTTTGGAAATTGCAAGCCCATAAGTCAACAGATGGTAACAGTGGAACTGAGATCCCCACCCATGGGCAGTCACCACTGCACCTTCACAGCCCGGAGGGTGGCTGTGCTGAGGGCTGTGTAGGACAGGCAGGCTCACCCAGGAGACGCACCACTCTCACCTCGAGCTGGCGAAGGGGATCAGTGACTGAACGCTGGATCTCCCTAAGCACCACAGCCTGGACCCTAGCAAGGGTGACAGGTGGCCCTCCTCCGCCCACGCTTGCATGGGGGGGACGAGCCCCATCCCCTGCAGTGCTTCCAACCGAAGGTGGCACAGGACCAATGGAGGAGGGGAGCCCAGGCTGGGCACCGGAGCTTCTGGTGCCAGGTGCACTCGCCAACTGAGGAGGGACAGGTGGGTCAGCTGGGACCGGCCTTCCCATACGTTCTGTGAATAGGTGTGTTTAATTACAACATAAACAACAGCATTCCAGATTAGTTGTAACAGCATGCAGTAATATTCCCATTAACCCAACACACCAAGGTTCCAACAGTTGAAGAGCAAGCATAACACATGCATATATTGAACAACAGTGGATATTCCAACAGCATGCAGGGATGTTTGGTAGCAACAGGCCACCATGGACGTGGTGTTTGAACAGGGCACATGCATCAACATTAATGCAAATATTTATAAAACAATAGGACATATGTCCCAACAAATATTTAAGATTACACATACCCATTGAGGTGTGGAATTGCATGGTTTATGCACATACAGTAGGGTGTAGAAAAAACCTCAGTTAACATCTTATAATGACCTTTTAGTCTACACTACATTCCCAGTGACTGCAAGTGTATATCCCCTACCTGTATTATTACACTTGCCACCATACATTAGGTTGTGTCATGGGTTTGGCTAGTTCAATATATGCCTGACCTATATCTGACATACTAACTGTCCAGGATGCAGATGTTACTGCTACATATTTCTTGTTTGCATTTATATTTCTTTATCTACATATCTGGGATGTTTTCACATGACATTTTCACTTTGATTTGTACAGAACCCTGCATTTCTTGACGCACACTCACATTTCTGGTGAATAATTACATGCTACACATGTGCCAGGTTTACTTATTCATGCCAGCCAGTAATTGACTATTGTGGACTGTATATATGTTTCACAGCTACTAGCACTTCCATCATCCACTTTATATGGGACTGCATAACTCTGGGTTGCCAGCACATTTTCAAACAGTACTGTTTGTATAATGCAAGGGTACAACAACATTTCAGACTCTGTGACACAGACACAGTCTGGGTTTTAGACCTTTATTAATGACATTGCACACTTTTCCACAGGCTCACTCCTTTATTTGTTTTGACGGTGTTTATGGCAGACATGTTCAAGACATATTATACCTTTATTAATAGGTTAAAACAATCTTTTTTCAGGCTCACTCACTTATGTTATATGACAGTGCCTGCAGAGATATTATTCCAGACATATGTTACCTTTCTTAATGGGTTAATACACTCTTTTTCTGCCTCTCTGATGTTTTTATCTGACAGTACATGCAGAGGACTTATTCAGGCAATTCTATGGCTGTTTTATTGGACTACAACACTGTCTTTCATGCTCTCTCCTATATTTTATATAACAATACATGCAGAATAATCACTAACCTGCCTGGTGGCAGAGCCTTAGCAGCCTATCAGCATAGGCTTGCTGATTCATAGCATGGTCACCTGCAGCTGTAAAGGAAATGAAGGGATATTGAGACATACCTATCTGTTATACATACTCCATTATCAATTCTTGCATACTGCATTCCATGGCTACATACTCAGTTGTGGGGCATTCTGCATCCCATGAGCTTCCTGTATCCACTGGTTCAGGCGGTCCTGCTTTCGTCTCTTCAGGTCTGCATGGTGGTGACAGACCTGCTCACCAGTCCAAGGAATGCCTGTGGCACTGGTGAGGTCACTAGCTAACCGGTTCCAAACCTCTGCCTTGTACTCCATCCCTTGGAACTGGCCCTGCAGGAGTCTTAACTCGTGATGGTGGACAAGGAGCCAAACCATGTATTTCGACTCCTCGATGCCCCAACGTTGTGCTCGGAAGCGTGAACCCTCTCCTGCACCTGCCATTCTGACTGCAAATGTGAGCTACAATCAGTTATGGCAAGTATTCCCACCTATGGGGCTTAAATATGCCGCATTTCCCGCACTTTTTTGTGATTGGCCATTTTGTAAAATTCTCGGTTGACTGCAGACCTGCTTAGTAATGGTTAAACTACTATTCGTAAGTTTATGAATGTTAATAGTGGCTGCTTCCCCTATGTTTTCATGGCTTAATGGTTCTGTACTTTGATTATGATGCACAGGGTCCTGGGTTCGAATCTTGTCATTCTTTTATTTTAATACTGCCTAGACAAGCTAGGGGGTGTGGCTGCGTTTAAGCAACGTAGCTCTCCGTTGCTCCCCGGTGCCCTACGCTGCCCTGGTTGGCACTGCGCGCACGTCCGCACAAACACATTGCGCTGGGTAAAGCACTTTTAAACTTTGGGCAACTGTGCTTAGCTGGGTAAAGTGCTATTAAACTATGGGCAACTCTGTTTAGCTGGGTAAAGCGCTATTAAACTATGGGCACCTCTGTTTAGCTGGGTAAAGCGCTATTAAACTATGGGCACCTGTGTTTAGCTGGGTAAAGCGTTGCTTAACAGCAGGCTATTCTATATCTGGGTCCTTCAAAAATATATATTTTGTTCACTGATACATTGGCTATGTCACTGCTTTTAATAAAATTTTAATCATATATGTCTGGTATTATTTCAAATACTGATTTAAAACATAAATAAGAAGGGGAGTGGTGGGATTCGAACCCTGAATGCCTCCTCTTTGTGCATACGCTCTACCATTACGCTACTACAATTTGGTGTGATTTGCATAAACATTCTTTCTTATGCTCTTCCATGTCGGAATTGCTAACTATGGCTAAGCAATGGGCACACCCGCACACACACGCGCAAATACGGGCAGCTATATCGTGGATTTAAACAAAATAAATAAATATTTTACTTTTTATAACTGTGATGGGGGTTTACAGTGTCAGGGAGTGTGTTGTTGGGTGCAAGTACATTTGAGCGAACTCGGTCTTGTGTCTTGACATTTTGCTTTTACTACACTTGCAGGGGTGTGGACATTTAGACTGCTCGGCAGTCGGACATGCCCCCTGCTTTCATACTCGGTCCGTGTAAGAGTTATGGTTGAGTCAGTGTGCCCTCATGAATATTCATGGCACGCTGATGTCATACCATTCAACTGCAGCCTCCAAGTAAGCCTTATTAAGTCTTACACGGAGGATTCGTGAATCCAGGGGTATGTGTAACAACATGTATATATTAATCCTAAATTTGTGTTTGATGCGGACAGAAAATTGGACTGCCCATGGCTACTACATACCTGTGTATTACCACACAGGCCATCAGCATTGCCAGTACATGGCACACAGTACGCATCATGCCAGTGCGACATCATGACATCTGTTATACAAAACACAAAGGGAAATAACATGTCCATCTGTTGCACATACATGATATGGCAATCACAATTTCAAATCATACAACAGTGGTAGGGCTGGACTATAGACATCTGTTGTCTGTCATTGGCCCTCAGTAAAACACATGTTTACAGGCTAATAATTGCATACTAGCTGCAGGTTAACTGCCACAGTGTATAGACAGCTGAATGTGGGTGGAAAGTGTAATGTGTTAATTGATGTCATGCACATATTACAACATAATTAAATGTCACATGACAATAACACATTAGCATGTCAGTTATGTTGTATATGTACATATACAGTCTAGTTAATTATATGGCAATCAGCATTATGGCAGCAAGACACAATTGGGGCACACAGACAATACTTACAGACCAGAGGGACCAGATTGATGGGGATGAGCCTCACAAATGATCTCCCAGGCTATCTCCCTGAATGAGTCACCCATAGCCTATGCCATATCCTGGAAGAATGTCCCCATCATATCCCTCATCTGTGTTCCTAACACATCGATCACAACCTCCTGGATCTCTTCCCTATAATTGTCTCTATTCCAGTCTTGGCATCATTTCCTCTGTGGTGCAGCAGGCATAATGGCTTGGCCAGGTGTGAGTCTGGCTTTCTCATCATCATCGTTGTGATCGTCATCACAATCATCATCATCTGAGGACTATGACAGCAACATTGCATATGTTCATGGTCATCGTCTGATAGGCAAACATCCACAGGTCCCATGTTCTGCCAAAATAAATTGTAAAATATGACAGAAATGAAAAGCAAATGTGTATCACACAGAAAATTCCCATGAAGATCATAGCAGAACAGAATATGAAACTGATATCTGCACTCTAGCATATGTAATTAACATACCATCCACTGGTAACTTCTGAAAATACAAATATGAGATTGAAGATGTAATAGAATACATCAAACTTCTTATATAAAACACAGTTTAATTTTCAATGATGCAAACATTAACAAGTAACACAATTTTAATCAACAGAATTGCTTCTGGTGAATGGCTCATAATGCACATAATGGAATCACTTTAGAACATTGAAAGCCCATAACACTGAAATTCAAATCATTGAGACCAAAATCTTGAAAATTCAAAACACTGAAAACTCAAAACATTGAATCCCATAACTTTGAAAAAAAAATAGGAAACCAACGTTTAATATATACCAGCACAATTACATACAGAAACAAATAAAAAAAACAAACCATATTTCACTTCTCCAAATATAAGCAGGGGCCAAGCCCCCCTGCATCCCCCAAGTGAGGATCTGTGTCCCCCTCATCCACTGCTACTTAAATATATCAACTCTGAGATCACACTACACAGAACAAAATGGCAAACATACCATTCTGCACTTCATGACTGCCTGTTTAAATTGTAAAAACTACCCTCAACCTTCTCTTAGAAACATTACGTCACTGTTAAAACATTACACATTACAATATCTCTCCAATACTTACCAGAGTTTCATAAGTAACCTCAGTCATGTTCCCTTCTTACTTGCTATACTACAACATAACACATCTTTGTGTAGTGTAGTGCAATCATGGAGTTGATATATTTAAGTAGCATGGGGTGTGGGGGGTGCAGAG